>NC_053421.1:4858099-5158099 GCF_016859285.1 Xiphias gladius
AGTGGCATCTCACAGACACGCACACGCACACGCACACACACACACACACACACACACACACACAAAATGCAGAGGTGATAAGAATGTTGCTAAAGAACAGATGTTTCCCCAGTACTGTAGTTAAGTTTGTGCCATATTTTTTCAGGTCTAATCTACAACACAGTGAGCCTGGCTTGACACTTGCTTTTTTCTCAGGGAGCACATGTGCTCCTAAGTTGAAAATTATAGGAGGACATAAAGAACTTAAGGGGCGCAATGAAAATTTATCAAACAATGTGTTTTTCTTTAATAAAGGGACAGAAGTAGCCATTTACAAGAAAAATTATTTAATTTATTTGAATACAAAAAGTACACTAGGTTTTAATTATTCCTGCTTCAAGCTGTATTTATTAGTGATGTCCAGATCAAGTTTTTTTGGCCCTGATCCTGATCTGAGTCCTTAAATAATGGTTATCTGCCAATATTTACCTTACTTTAATATTGATTAAATAGCCTATGTATCTGAGACATTGAAATAACACAGCTATAGACTACTTAATCTAAAACACATTATTTTGATGAGCTTCTTGATCCAGATTCTTAGGGTCATGGTTCAAAAATATAAATTTTATGAGCTTCAATTATTGATATGGTATGAATGAAAGTTCATTTGGGAGAATGCCATTCCTCAGTGATGTGACGCAATCAACTACAAAGAAGACATCTCACTCACTTGGATTTGTTGGAGCTGCAGCAAGACTCGGTTCACATGTGGTATTACAGTGGTGTTACAGAGTGGGGGTTCCTCTCTCAGAAACTATCTTTGACAAGTACCGACAGCAGCGTGCAGGGAGCACACAAACCGACTACATCCAAGTTGAATTTAACCCTGTCATCAAGTCACAGACAGAATTAACATTTATTGGTGACAGCTCATAGGATGTACTGCTGGCAATGTATGTTATTTCAACCTGCTGAAATGAGAAGCTGCAGCTGGATGTTTTCCACACTGCTTTACTAATGATTATCAGCCCTGTAGCTTAGTTAATCTGTATGTGTTTCCACCTCAGTGTCTGAACTCAGAGTCACTCACCACTGCGCCCAAATAATATTTCGCTTTCACACGTGCTAATTTTCACTGGCTTATGCAGCGGGATGCTGCTCTATAGAGTAGGAACGGTATGAGCCCTCTTTAATAAAGAATAAAGTAGTCATTCTTAGTTCTAAACACCAAAAAAAGTCTGCTCAGTCCGTTTAGACACAAAGGCTATCACTGGTCCAGCAGCTTTTTTGAGCAGGTCAGCCAGCGGTCAACGTGAAATCACGCGTTTTTTTCAACCGGTTGTGCTGAACACTGGCTCGCACTGTCGAGCCGTCAGTTAGTCATTACTGGAGGAAGGGAGAGCTTCCATTCAAACTTTCACATAGGAAAAGGTACGCAGCTCAATACTGTGCATATGCACGCATAATTTATTGAAGGAATAGTTTGAAATTTTCAGACATAACCTAGTTCTCTTTCTTTCTGACATGAAAAGAATGACATGAAAAGATAAATGCTGATCTCGTATCTGAGCATTACATATGGTCCTTGTGCCAGAGCGTAGCTAGCCTAACTTAGCCTGGAAAGGTGATTAGTTAGATTGTTTGTCCAAAGTGAAAAAATAAAGGGGAGACTCTCACGAAACCCCTACAACCTGCATGGCAAGGGCCACATGAATGAGAAAACTAAACGACTCTTACTAGCTTGTCTTCTTCCATCAGTGGATCAGGTAATCAGTGAATAAATTCATTCATACACTAAATAACTATTTGTACAAAATAAGAAAAATTAAAAACACAATAAAGCTTGTAAATCAACCTCCAGCACGTCTAATTCTTTACCGTCCATTTAGTTTTGACAAAGCAGTACCTTATCACTGTAAAGAAAGCGATGCACAAATGTTCAAGTCTAAAACAATTTAAGACAGAAACAAACTAAGCTAAAACATCAGACCTTCAAATTATTTGATGTGAGAGTCACCCAGCAAAGGCTTCCACCAGCTGTGTTTACATGGATGTAAAGGTGTCACATAATGAAGATGGCAGTCTCAGTATTTGCACAGACAGTAGTGGTCAGACAGCAGTGAACATGCAAGCAAATTAGCTTGCTGGTGGTAGTGCTAGCTCAGCTAACCTCATTGAGTCTCACTAATAAACCTGTTGTATCTTACTGGTCTAATTCATACAAAGTGAAATCATAAAGTTCAGAAACGGTCCCCAAAACAAGCAAAAACCGTACCTGATTTAAATTTGGGCGTCTTCCAATTCAAAGTAGTCAACTTCTGCAGCAATACACTGCTCCCAGTGCTCGTGCCACAGTTGGAATCCTCCCTGGATGTTCAGTTTCTGCAAGCTTGTCAAGCACCATCTACGGCTCGGATTTTGGGGAAGAGGAAGAAGTCGCAGGGAGACAAATCTGGCGAGCAGGGCAGGTGGGTGAGTGACGACTGTGTTGGTGTGACCAGAAAACTTACGGGTTACACGCTGAGAGTGTTGTCATGATGGAGTACGTTTGCCATTGCACCACAGTTCGGGTCATTTGTGCCAAATGTCCTCCCTCACGCCTCAGAACGGTGCAGAGTTGTCAACTCGTACTGTCCTGGGCTTCTTATAGGCGCAGTCCTGGAACTTTTTCTTCTTCTTTCCTTACTTGTTGCACTAATGCATGAGCGTCATGGTCATCAAATGTGCGCTGTCGAGCACAATTGCTGACCCTGTTTACTGACGTCGTTCCCATAGATTTAATGCAGATGTCACTTTAGTCACTGTTCCTATTGAAACGATAGCCAGTTCCACAGTCTTTGTGACTCAAGCTCCTGCCATGCGTGCCCCAACAATAAACCCCCTTTGCAAGTCACTTAGATCTTTTCCTCTGGCTATCTTGATGCAAAATCAGAATCAACTGGGCCTGCTCAGCATTTTTACACCTATCACAGAGTATGACTGGATGTAAATTACTTATTTGTACCATGCAGTACACCTGTGTGAAAGCATCTGCTTTTGTCATGTTTCTCCGCTCATTTATTCAGGTTTTTCCTTTAATTTTTTCACCTGTCTGTATTTCCCAAAATGTTCAAACCTGCATAAATTTTTTTGGCCTCTTGGGAACAGCGCAACATTTACATATTATCACCATATAAATTAGATGTGGCTAATGTGTTAGAAAAAAATTACCTATTAACACATCTAGCAGACATGAAGCAACATTAGAATTCATTTGAAGTCATGTTTCTGGCCACCTGATGGAAATCCCATAATTACTCTTTTTAACTCCTTTTTGGTGTTCACCAACTCCTGAGGGAAATATCTGGCTCTTTAGCAAATACACAGATCAGCCACATCATTAAAATCAGTTACTGGTTTTAATGTTGTGGCTGAATATATATACATATATATATATATTTATATACCAGAAAGAAAGATGGATATATATACACACAGTATATATCTATAAATATAGATATAGATACATATATATGTAGCCAAAACATTAAAACCGGTAACTGGTTTTAATGTTTTGGCTGATTGCTGTAAATGCTCCACTGCACTAAATCACACAAGCTTGTCTCTTAGGTTAAAGAGAGAACTACACACAAGAGGTACACCACTCTAAGGACTTAAATGAGTGGACTGCTTGCTGATGAGGAAAGAGAACAATTCAGTCAATGCCACAAAAGGTTGCCTGGAAATGTGAATCTCCTCCAATCTACTGTCATAATGGATTCAGAGTGCTGTTCACTGCACCACCCACCTGTCACCACCAAGTTCAGGATGTAAACACACCCAGACTCTTTCATTGAGCAAGAAAGGAAAAGGGGACATGAAAAGAAGGAGAGAGAGAGACGGGATGAGTGACTAGAAGAAAGGGAGTGAGTTAGTGCTGTCCCTTGGTATTCACAAAGACTCCCAGCAATTAAAGCTGTGGATTCAAAGCCAGGGAAACTTCCCTGAAGGTCTTGGCAGTGATTCTGAGGCTCTCCCTCCTCCACATGTACACACACACCAACCTGTAACCTGAACTAACCTCCAGCAGCCTCCACTGGCCCACAGCAACCCTTGTTATCTCGCAACACACAGCAAACAATCCTACCGAAGCCTACATCAGCCTACACAAAGCCACGACTGACTCATTACACACCAATACCAGACATAAACACACACACATAGACATGCATTCCCTAGTCCTCAACACTATCCTCAACCATCGCAACTAAATGCTTAACCCCAACAACATTTAAATTCTTTGGAGACTAATGACTGGATTTTTTTATGATAACTATTATGTGACTCCATTACATAGCTTATACACTGATTTGGTTTTAGTTAATACTGTAGATACCATGTTTAGATCGTTTGAAACACTTGTTACAGGTTAATTTCATTTATTTACAGACCAGATGTCTCATTAAGTATGTTTGTGTAGAAACTGTCTGTATGAACAGAAAAATTGGTATTAGTCAAAGTTGTGCACACACAACTTTATGCATCGAACAGTAATAAATCTCACCTGTTCCACATCCGCCTGTGCATGTACAGGCTCATTGACACAACACCCCTGGAATGCCAAATACGGTCAACCACATCCCTTTGAAAGTACTAATGGCGTAAATGTAGTTACTTGTTGTAGACCAAAGTAGGAAACACAAAAAATAATGAGTGTTTTTGAGTTTCACATTGTGTCCTACAATGTTTCCATGATTTCCACACTTGATTGGTTGCCATACAAGTGGTTATTTCAAGCGAATGTGGTGAGACAGCCAGTGATGTGGTGTGTGAGTCCTCTTGATCTCCCTACCGTGTAAGCGCTCATGCTCTCAAGAAATGAAGTCGAGCTTGTCGTCAGCCCATTAAAATAGTTTGATGTCCAACTATCTTCAAATAATGTCTTGTAGCTGAGAACCCGATAACTGAAGTGAATGATCTAATTGTCATAACTGAAAATCTGTTCAGCATAGCTGTGCATTATTTGACATTTCCACAAGTCTTTTGTCCAAAGATAAATAAAGATTCAGTATGGGGACAGATGACTGACAGATTCACTTAAGATGAGGGTATACAGTTTAATCATAACAGAAAAGATACTGTACCTGTTGATTTAAATTCTTGACACCAAAACATAAAAGTTCATTATTAATGGAGACTGATTACAACTGAATGTTATTAACAGATCTACTGGATCTCTTACATTGTGGTGCAGTGCTAGTAATGCCACGAAATAGAAGCATTAATAACATTTACTGTGAAAGAAAAGATTACTTTGTTTTCCAAATAAAAATGTGTATCTTCGGGAAGGATAGTTTACAATATATCTGCTATTACAGGGTTAACAGTAGATTTGGTTTGTGTGTTTGTAGTTTAGGAATCAGTTTGTCCCCGATTGCACCTCCTTGGGAAGTCGGTGGTATGCCTGATCAGGAGAAGTTCTAAATGTACGCACTTTTTCAAGCACAAAAAGACATTGATAAATCCAATTCTGTGCGTAGAAACGAGCTTATGTATGGTTCAAGTACAAAAGTATGCATACACATGGTTGATAAATGAGGCCCCAGGTCACTTTAATAGTTTGGGCCAACTTTCCTATAAGTTATGACAGAAATTTACTCACCAACTTCATTTCCAAAGTCTAAAGACACAGCAAGATCGCTACAATGTCAGGCCAAAAAGCACAAGCAGTCAGACAATCATGGACTAACTCTTATTTTTACCATACCTCTTTTGAGGAAGAAACTTTGGGAGAAATGTTAGAACGAGTACCTCATCTTTCAGTTGTAAATTTCCGTTCTGCAGACAGCTTTTATGTTCCGCAATTACCAAGAATACTATAAAGAGACATCAGCTAAGACAGTTGTTTTCTCCTGACTTAATGAATTTTAAAAGCTCTGCATACTCGCCCAGCAGTTTTCAGTTACAGCTGATTAGACCTCTGCTTAGCTTGAAGGCGGGTGGAGCTTTGATGGAAATTGCATGTCACCTCCAAACTCCATGTACTAAAAAGAACAATAAATGTCAGAACAATGACTGACATGTAAATACTTCTAGTTTGTCCCAACTTTAGTTTTGTTGCAAACATCGTTTCCACCAACTTGCACAGATTTTTTTTGTTTCTGACAGTCAGAAAGGAGTACGAGCCTTACGACTGTGTAACACACTATATCATTCTATCTGCCATCTGTCTGCACAATTCATATTCAAATTGCCTCCACAGTCGTTTTTTAGGCGACTTTTCTATGAAAACACTTAAAAGTCTAAGGTGCTTTACACGACAAATTACTTATGTAAACAAAAAACTAAAACATAAAACACAAAAGTATTGTAGGCAAGGACATAAAATCGAACATTAAAAGCAGTTATAGTAAATAGGTGAGTTTTAGGAGACTTTTTATACATAGCAAGACTGGACGTGTTTGGAGAAATCAGTATAGAGGGAGGGGCAGCTATGGAGAAGGCACCCCAGGTCCATTGCGTGATCCTGGATGGTGGTCAGGAGGATGGCGTCAGAGGAATGGAGGCTGGGAGAAAGAGTGTAGCGATGAAGAGAGTCATTGTGTAAGGAGGGGGACTTGTTATGGAGAGCTGTGCAAGTGAAGAGAAGGAACTCGAATCCAATGTGGGCCAGGGAGCCAGTGGAGGTCTTTCTGACTTTGTGGCAGTTCCTTTACGTTGCACGTTGGCGCGCGTGCGTGCACACACACACGCACACAGGTCAAAAGCTGAACAGACAGCACCACACCAGCTGAGCTTTCATTTACTGTACAATGTGGACTTCAAAAACACTTTTACCATTTTACCAACCAAAAATTATTTAGTATAGAAATATATGGGAGGTGGATAAATATCTGCCGAAAGTGACTGATGGGGGACAACAGGAAAAAAAATTGCCAAGCCTTATTTTCCCAATTTCCAGTGAGACACATATACACACAAATAAGACAACCAGCGTTAGTCATCACTTACCAGATAGTGAGTGGCAGGATACAAATTCAAATGATTTGCAGTGAAAGCAGCAGCAGACTCAAAGACGTGTCTGTTGGTATGTGAAACTCAGCTTCTTATGACAAGTTAACAAAGTGGTTGGGATGAGCAAAACAGCGTTGCATAACCTCTAATTTTTTCTGTATCACTACAGCTGGATAACACTAAATAATGTCCAGTCTTCTTAGATAAATGTAGGTTTTTTTTAAATATTATATCCTATATTAAAACAGGGGTGTGGGATTCATTGAAGAAAGCCAAGTAGCAGATTTTTTTTTCTGATTTAATAATGTTCTTCTGGTCCTCAGGTCAAGCTGCCATCATCTGCTAATTTTCAGAGTTTCTTCAAGTCAAAGAACTTCTTAATGTCAACTAAAATGAAATAAATACAAGACATCAAATCAAAATGAGAAAAACATGTCGTATCAGAGTTCCTTCTTGTATGATGGCTGAAGTCTGACCAGAAAAATATGTGTACTAAGAAAGTAACATTTCTAAGACTTAGAGTTGAAGACTGTATTAAACACTACTACTTGCATAGAGTACTTGAATTCTGCCATTTATTATTTATAATAATATAATAATAAATTATCCAAGGGTCTGTACAAAGCACAGTCAGCAGCGCACAGTAAAAACACAAGGCATGCCAACTGATTTGGGGGTATTTTGTGGCGAGTTTTGTGCAGTGAACCTTCAGCACAGTTAAGGACAAGGTTGGATTATAAGGAATACAATAGAATAGGTATGATAATGACTGGCAATCACTCATGAGCAACCAAATCACCTCATTACTTACCTTTAAAAACAGTAGGTTCTTTAGACAATTTTGTGGTGGAGGAAGAAGTTCTAGAAAAGTTCTGCCCCAACAGATTTTCCAAAGAGGTTACTGTTATTGTGGCAAGGTACTGAGCTGTATATCTCCTTAAATAAGTCACCACTAGAGAAGATAATTTCATTTTTCAACTGTTTCTTTTTTCCATCTTGATGCAAGACTCCCAACGACTGTTTGATGCAACTGTATGTTGACCTTTATGGTATTATTTTGTCATATACAGACAACACGATCAGTTTGCATGTGTATATTGTTCTGATGTATTCACAGGCAAAGTAGTAACACTTGTATAATGTTGTCTGTGTGTATGCTCTGAGGGGCGCTTTCCAACATTGGACAAAAATAACCCTGATGATGACGACATCAACTCATTCTCTACTCCCTATTCGTGGACACTAAACAGTTCACTCAATGGTGAGCCCTAAATTGAGATTTCAGATACTTAATAAACATCTTTATTTTGCGTCATCAGTGACAGCTGTACAGTCGCTCAACAGCTGTTGCATTATGGGACTCTTAGCAGTGAGTTCTTTTTTGGGGATTTTTGATACATTTACACACTCAGATTACAGACCATAAAATAAAATGGCAGAAAGATAATGTAGTACATTGTATAGTAAACAGGGAGTGATTTCAGACACAGACATGGTCCTGCATATGACCAAAGATGATTGTTTGTACACATTTTTGTACAGATTTAACAAACAAAATATGTGTTAATAAGTGTTGATAAGCTTCAAAGGTGCTGGTAGGTGGATTTAGTTACCTTTGGACAGAGCTAGGCTAGCTGTTGATCAGTCTTTATGCTGAGCTAAACTAACCAGCTGCTGGCTGTAGCTTCATATTTACTCTAAAGCCATGAGAGTGGTATCAATCCTCTCATCTAACTGTCAGCAATGAATTAAGTGAGGTATTTCCCAAAATATTGAAGTAATCCTTTAAAACTTTAATAGAAAGCCTGCATTACATACTGAAGGTGCAAGGTTTACACAAAGGTAATGAAAATGCCTAATGTCTAATGAAAAATGCTATTAAGTTGCATCATGGAATCTGGTGCTTTTGAAGATTTGCCCATTTATGTTGCTTCAGTTTGGACCATTCTTGTTTTTAATATCCCTTGTGAGCCGCCAACTTTAAGAAAGTACTAATTGCTTAATTCATAAAAACATGGCTTACCTTAAAGATTCTCTGCAGTATTGATGATAACATCACATTTAACTACTGAGTCAAATGTTCTAATAGGTCTAAGTGATGAGTGAAGCAAGGTAACCTGTTTAATTGAATTTTACAGAATTCATTAGTGAAAATACTTTTTATGCAGCCCTTGTATTCAGTGAAAAACCAAGTGCAGTCTAGTTCCTTTCTAAAGCAGACTGTCTTAAAATTTTCTGGCCTATGAGCCAAATTTAATCATCTTAGTCTCCCCCTGGGACCCGGGCTCATTAAAATGCACTGGTAAACTTGTCATGTCACCAGAATCAGGTCATCTCTCAGCTCCCAGTTTAAGAACCTTCTGTGTCAGACTGAAGCCAGAAAGGCCCCCGTCTCTGATGTCCCCTGCTGAATTCCCTGCGAGTTCAGCCGGAGTTCACTCCACCTTCTGATTTTTTAAGTTGTAGCCTATGGCCCATCACAGTCTGCATCAATAATGCAGAGACCACAGCCTGCTAACATGTCAGCCTTTAGCGAGAGGTCTGCTCGACAACCCGGCGCTCAAACAAAGGCAGGCTGAAGACGTCTCAGACTAGCACCATGAGAACAAGGGCGCTAGCGCACAGGCTATTTTAAGTACACACACACACACACACACACACACACACACACACACACACACACACACACACACACACACACACCACACACACACACACACACACACAGACACAGGCGGAAGTACGGGTAAGACATGAAGATACAAACTCTGCAGCTGTGTAATACCCAGCTGTATATACTCTCAGTCAAGCACACACAGATGAATGGACAAGTGTGCACTATGTACACACACAAGCAGACAAAATCAGGAGTGCATGTGAGGCTCATGTTAACTGTCTCTGTAGCCAGAGACAGAGTATTCTATTGCATTACCGCACAAGAGCAGAGCAGTACCCCAGTACAGCATTCCTCAGGAAGGGTATATCCATCTGTAACACACAGTAAATACCCACCCTGATCTATTTCATCGGGATACTGGGAAACATATCAGTTTATAAGATGAAAACATTCCTAATTTTTCAAGAATATAGGATGACGTAGGCTCCTTTTCCCCACTGACCAAGATGCTATTGCTGAAACTATACTTTTTTAGTTTTCAATGAGATTCATAGTCTGCAGTGCTGTGAAATGCTATGCATAAAAGACCATGTAAATCTTTAATTTGAGTAAAATGGAAAAACCTCAGAAGTAGAGGGTTTTAAGGGTAACAACATCATTGTGAAATGAATAAATGTGTGTGTGTGTGTGTGTGTGTGTGTCTAATTCTCCAGTCTTTTCTCCCATGCAGAGACGTTACTGAATTATTAAATCGCTACTTAGGCTTTGTGGTTAAATGAAGCTATGCAAACAAGGACGAAGTGTACTAAAAGCGCAGAAGTAAGTCAATGCACCGTTTGACAAAAATGTTTAACTGTCTTCTGTGAAACCCACTTAAAAAGTGAAACAATATCAAATCTCTGTCTCCAGCACCTGTTGTTGTTTTTGGGGCTTCTTAGCTATTTAATCAACAACTTAATAGTGCAGGTTCTGAACTGCTCCTGATCAGTGTGGGAACAGTAGAGCCATTAGCCAAATGCTGGGAGTTTCTCTTCTCTGAGGCTTGAGGGCTGTAAAATCTGCCAAGTGGGTTCCCAGAGAAGCAAAAGGCAAAATAAAGGAGGACAGGGGAATGACTCCAGGTGGAAAAAGAAGTGTGTTTATTCACGATAACCATCATATACATGGTAATGTCCTTCTCAATGGCACATGTCCTCATCACTACCAAACATGACCGAATACGCCACCTCCTTTCGACTTGGAACTGTATCATCTGTCTGAGTCAGTGTAATTTGAAAAGCCAGAACAACCATGAGATATACCATTTACCCAGCTTTTGTCAAAATCCAATTATTGGCATCTGAGATACTACACGTGATACGTGTCAGAACAAATGATGCAGCTCCCCCCATAGGCCAGTTGCTGTATTACTGAAAATGATCAAACATACAGTATTTCATCAAAATATGCCCCTCAATGACAGAGGTGTCATGTGTGACAGAGGAGAGAAGTCACTATAGCAGAAAAATACACTTTAGTCTATGGAAGAGAACAACCAACCAACCGCGCCGGTCAGTGATGTTGGCTGAAGCAGAAACTTTCCACCAGTGAAATGGCTGAAATGGCTTTTCAGCCTGACATTAAGTTACTGTTTAAACCCTCACATTTTTCTGTGTTACGGTATTTCGTCCAACATTACTGACACCGACATCTTCAGTCTTTTATTGCTGTAACATGGTTTCTAATGAAACGGTACGCTATGTTAAGGTAATGGTATGTAAGTGTTACCTCAGCTGTCCTTCGGAGGCCACTCTGTCAAGGGCCATGTACAATATATCCATTCACTACAAACACGCCTCAGGAACAAACCTGCATTATTAGATAACTCACTTTCATGTGAGCACGGTATAACTACATTTATATAATGGCTATTACTAGCAACTATATTCATGTTTGTCCATGTTAATTTATCAAACACCAGTTCAGCCAAGCCCTGCGCACCCACATTACACCCACACAGGTGATTTCACTTATTTTGCTTGGTTAGGGCTCTTCTCAGGACTGTGTGGGCGTGTACAGACTGTTTGATTGACATCTCCCACACTCTCCTGCTAGCTTTGATAAACCTGCTAGGTTGGGGCAAATTACACATTTATCATCGTCACTGGCACACTGAGTCTCGTGACCTCACATAGGGTGCTTTCCATTCTACCTATTCATGCGTCCTCACGTCCTCGCTCCTCCAGGACCAGGAAACCGGTCGAGGGCCGCCATCCTCGAGGGTGGCGGCCCTCGTTCGATCCCTTAAATGTGTCTCAAAAGAGATGGTGAGTGAGGAGGAACCTCTCAGAGGAGCTCAGAGCAAGGATTCACTGGTGGATCCTATGCGGAAGGAAGGACAGCAACGTGCCTTCGATTGAAATCTGTTAATTGATTGGTCAGCTGATGTGATGGGACAGTAAACAGAGTGGCTGGGCTGTGGTGGAAACAGCTTTACTCTAATGTAATATTACTAACATTGTATAATTTGTAAGAGTGTGGGCAAAATATCTGTAGAAACAGGAATGGCAATACCAGCAGCAGCTATGATGTTATTCATGTTTATTCATAAAATAAAATAAAAATGGGTCTTGAATGAACGATGACAACATCCTTTGTAGCTTTGTTTTCTTCTTGTTCTTTTCTTATTTTCCATTCTAAGTATATCATGGCTCATTCCATAAAAATATACAGCTACAGTCTGGTACAGCCACACAGTCCAAGTTCTCACCATCAGTCCTGTAATATCATCCTGAGCCTGAAAAGGACATCACACTGTTTTTATTGCTCCCTCACGTCTCTTCTGTTCTTTCAGTTAATAAACAACATGTAATTGTATTTCTGTCAGTCACATTCAGTGACGCTCTGATACTGCATATACAGTACATCCAAAATAAGTGCAGGAGCAGCAGTCAACAGGCACTAAGTGTTGTTCTGTTACTGTTACTCTTTGTTCACATTTGATAGTGGAGAAGTAGTGCATCATGAGTAGTCGGTGTCTCTTCAAAATAACGCTGGAGGGAGCAGGGATGCCCCGTTCGGTGAATACAATTCTTCTGTCTTTGCGTCTCTTTCTGTCATCTCTCACTCTCTCTCTCGCATCCCCCACTGGGAGGAGCTAGGACACAAGGAAGCGATGAGAGTGAGGCAGGCGAGGAGCCTCGCAGGCCAAATAGAGAGCACCCACAATTCCCAGCAGAGCTTCACCCACTTTCACCCTGACTAGACGTCTAGTCAGCGCTAACAGCGAGTGTCTCTCCTGATCCAAATATTCCACTAATTCTGGTTGGGCTGGGTATCTTTCAGCACTTTTTGTCACCAAGTATTGAAAAAAATTCAAGTATCAGAATTTGGCATCGAATGTCTTGCGTATTTTATTTAATGTAAAAAAAAAAAAAAAAAAAATGTAATCAGCATGTAAATTTCTAAAAGTTAGGTATTAGAAAAAGTAGTATACAGCAAAATTTAGGATTTTGGTGTTCTTATGAGCCTAGTATTTCTAAGTTAGAGGAAAATGTAAGCAGTGTGACTGAAGACAGTTTCACCCTGTAAGACTTCTATAAAGAAAAGAAAAAGTCTCCAGGGCTTTATAAATATGCTTAAATCTAGTAAACAATTTGCACAACCCGTGAAATTTCCGATACAGGTAAACAGAATTGCCGCGTCAAACATGCTGCAGTCCTGACAACCTGAACAGAAATCTCTCTGAAAGGGCTGTTGGCAGTGTTCAGTGAATGACTGAGATTAACTTTCACACACAATATGCACCTCAATGCTGAGATTTCTGCAGGGTAGCACACAAAAATATAGCAGGGTTTTGGCAAAGAAGTTCTTTGATCAACTTATCATGTTGTGCCAACTGGGGTTAAAAATAAAACCACAGCTTTTATCAGAGGGTTTCATGCAGCACTTTGATCTTCCATTTGATGAGCACAACACTTCTGAATGTATTCAGTCAGAACTCAGCAAGATGATTGGTTCTGGCCAAGAAGAAATGTTAAAAATACTGAAACTGGATTAGAGATGTTAAAAATGTTTTCCTTTCTTTGGCCAGAATGTGAAAATCTTGCTTGAAATGCTTTTCAAAAGAATATGCTGCATCTCAAACGTTTTTTTTTTTTTTTAATGGGTTGCCAAGAAATTGTGCTATCAAGCTGTTTTTCCAAAAGCTTCTCAAGTTCTTGTAGAGCAGATTAGACTCAGAAAACTGAGCTTATGTAGCGTAATATAATGAACTTTTCTTGATTAGTCATATAGCAGCATGAAAAACCAATTTAGGATGACTACATGACAAAAACAGTTCCAGAGAGAAAACGTTGAACAAACTGAATGAGATCTAATGTGTTTTTTCAGCTCTTCAGTCTATTGTGCTTCCACATATCACACTTTTTACGTTAGTTTCACTCCTTAAAGTCACATACACAGCAGTTTCTGCAGGCACACAATAACAGAATTTGTATTTCTACATACAAGGACACACACGCTCCCTTGAGCACAATCCAGACAAAGACACACATACGCTGGTGCAGACTGGCACTCATCTTTGCCCGTCTCGCGCCTTCGCTCCACCAACACAATACTGTCAAATTTTGGCGCATCACAAGGGCTCGGAGACAGACAGGACTGTATTATCAACAACTGACTAGAGCTCACGCCCTGCATGTGTGCGTTTGAGCTGGAGTTCAATGTTCAGACTGAAGTGTGTGTGTGTGTGTGTGAGTGTGTGTGAGAGTGTGAGAGAGAGAAGGAGTGTGAGAGTTCAGGTTAAGGCTGAGCTGTCAGCAGCAGACAAGCCCCATCAAGTCTTCCCCCCTCTGTCTAACACACACTCAGCCTCTCGCCTCGGGAGGTGAGAAGCTGCTAATTGGCAAAGGGTGAAACGCACACACTTGCATGCGCTCGCAGTGCACACATATTAAAAGGCGGTCAGTTACAGTCTCTCTCACACACACACACACACACACACACACACACACACACACACACACACACACACACACACACACACACAGAATAGCATGAACAAAGAGACAGAAATACAGACAGACAGATGGACACAGACGTCTGGCTCTAAGAAGCAGTTGTACAGTGTTCTGTGTGAAGCAGACACACAGCACAACTTGGTAGACGGGAACACATTACTGTAGTCAATAAAGCACCCAGTCTGCTCGCTGACTTTCTCCTCAACTTTCCCACTTAGTTATTATTTTATGACCTGATGGTTTTTATTCACTTATATATGAACAGACTCTATCTTTGCAGTTTAGCCGGTGCACAGAACTGGCCTTAAAAAACAGGGAGGGCTCGCCCTTTGAGTTCTTTGGTTTAAATAAAGGCTGAATTCAACAAGAGACTGCAATGCCTTCATGGTCTGATGCCTCGTACATATTTGCCATCTACCATACAAAGAACTTTTACATACATCCTTACTAGACATAGTTGGGACAATAAAGTCTGTGAAGCAGGTAAGTGCCAAATTTTAATCCAATTCCTCATAAAATACTCTAAAAACTGATATTGTGAATATTTTGGATTCCTGCCTTGTTTACACCAGTGTTTGCTAGCTTTGCTAATCTTCTAGCCTAGCAAAGCTAGCCTTCTAGCCTTTCCTGGGACCTTGCTAGTTTTTTGGCGTGTTACTGCCATCAACTGTCAATCAGTGGCGTAGCATGTAACTGGCAGCAGGAACGTGTATTGCAAAACATTACTTCATAACAGTACTTAGAGGTTAAAATTTCCAAAGGGTACCTTTAAGTTTAGAAAATCTGGACAGAAAAAGCTGTGGTCTCAATAGCTAACTTTTAGAGTGGTAGTCAGCCAAAGAAAACCTGACAACTGACATCGTACCTACTGTACTCTTCAACCAGACGATTGGTTGCAGGGAAAAAAATCTGCACGTCATCTCTAGATTAACTAAATCTGTCACAGTGTGCACTGAGTGCACTCTGGCTTGTAGCCTTATTACCCTGAATGCATTATAGATAAAAATAAAAAGCTAGTATTTGCAGCATATTAAATCATTTTAACCTAATTTAATACTGAAATGATAACAACAGACTCAGAGTCGACCAGCATTCACCTGCCCATATTCAAATGATTTTTGAAAATAGAATTATATCAACTGGTGATCTCAGCACAAGAACTACTGAGGAATATATGAGACATGCCTTAAAGGGACTGAAGACATATTTTCTCGATCAGCTTCTGATTATGATCGATGGGGTCCATGAAGAAAAGGGTTTCTGTCAAAGCTAGAGTAGTTTTGGTTATTTCACACGAGATATGACAAATTAGCAACATTTCATCCTGATTTCAAAGCAGATTGTCCATTGACATTTACAGTCTACCAGCAACAGTCTAGATAAATGAGGATGATGTAATCGCCATAAACGATAAACTTTCAACATCCTGTTTCGATTACATGTATGTCTCCAAACAAGAAATTGGATAAGTATTTTGTTCTGTGTGTGTTTATACTGAATGTACTTGACTCATCATAATATAAATAATTAGATTACATTATTTATCTAACATTGGATAAACAATGAAAAAATTAGATTCATTCTCTGCTCCATTATAATAAATTACAGCTTTTAGTTTACTGTGATGAATTATCAAGATGAGAACTTTATATCTGACATCTGTCATGCTGTTTAAAAATAAACTGTAGCTAGCAGCCTGCACTGTCTGTCCAAATGCTACCAAAAATAATTTATAGAAAACAGGACTACAGCTAGATGATTGGCACTAAAAGCAAACATCAGTATTATCCTTTAATACTGTAGGTCATCTCAGTCTTGAATAATATGACACCCTGGCATGTTGGCAATATCTCCATATTTAACAGGTACATAATTCTTCATCATTATGCACAGGTGTCCTTTTATTGAACCCAGCATAACAAGCTTTACTTGCACTGCTCACCTTGCCAGTGGGGCAGCAGACAAAAAAAAAAAAAAAAATACATAGAACATAGAACAGCACTTAAGACCAGCTACCTACACTACTCCACTGCCGCAGCCAATGACTTTAACTCAAGCATCCAAACTCCAGAAAAGGATCGGGCTTGTGTCCGAACTGTATAAAAAAGTAAGTACATGAGAGAAGCAGTGTGTGAATGAGACAGAAACGGAGGAAAGATGCAAAAAATATAAATAAATAACTTGAGAGAGAGTTTGTGTGTGTGTGTGTCTGTTGGGGAGGGTGGGGATCATAGAGAAATAAACAGAGACAGACCAATGTGAACAACAATGGCAACAAATACCTAAAAACAATGCCTCAGATCTCGGAGGACTCTTCCTCATCTGTAGATCCCTGAGCGAAACCTTGAGGACGAGGCAGAGGCAGGGTAGCTGGGGGGGGGGGGGTTCTGTACAGCCAGCCAGCCAAGGAACAAAAACACACCCTTAGCAAGTATTTGAACTCTCTTTACCAGACCTACACAGAAAAAAAAACAACAAAAAAAACTCCTGACCTTGATGCAGCTCACGCAGAGAACAGAGGTTAATAATCAAATCAACGTAAACCCGATCAGAGGGCTGGAATACACTGGACGGTCGGGCAGACCAGTGCTCCTGCTGCTGTACAATGTCACACATAGATCCATGATTTTTACAAGATTGAGTCAGTGTGAAACTTTGACCAATGGGTCTCTGAAGCCACTTGGCCTTTTTTTTTTTTTTTTTTTTTTGAAATCTCTGATTTGGAAAAACAAGTGAAAGAGAGAGGAGAGTGAAGTGAAAATGGGTTAAGATACAGACTGTAGGAAAAGGTAACTGAAGATAACTTTGAAATGATATTAAGTGTCACGCTCATCTTTTGAACAGTGCATCCAAAGGAATGATGTGCGTGTTAGTTAAACCCTCATTGTCCTCTTAAAGACGACGGAGAGGAGAGGGGGGAATCCCAAAATAATGAATACTTCTTAACCGAGCATGGGGACAGGGTGTTTGTGGATGAATGTCGGTTACGTCCCGCTGTCCCACGGTGCTCTTCACCCCACCCCACAGTGCCCAAAACTACACACAACTCTGTAGCAGCTCATCCCGCATGTGGCTACTCGGTGACAGCACTTCCATCACATGCACCGCGTGTCTCATTTGCATAAAAAGTTGGGGAGCCAAAGGCGCTGGATCGGGGCGTCAGATCTCGGATCTTGCGTTCCAGCTAGCTCGTTCATCAAACCAAACGGGGCAAGACAGCTAACGACACACCAGCCGGGCGGATAAGCATCCACCTGGCTGGGCTCTTGCTCGGGGTAATAAATGATGCCTCAAACACGGGAGGTCGCGGTCGGTGGGGAGCCAGCGTCACCCCGCGGGGGGGACACACCAGACGTCGCGGACTGGTGCCGTGGCCCCTGCGGATGACTGACGGCAGCCCGGGCTAGCCTGCTCGCGGCTAACTTAGCCGTATTAGCTTAGCCGCTGTCTGGCGCAGCTCGGAAAGCCGCTCCAACTCCGAGCAGCAACTTCCAGCGTCTGGCCCGAAGTCAGAGCCCCACGCCGGACAGCCCGGCTAGCGTTTAGCCCCACCGGCTAGCGTAACCGCGGCACTCCTCCAGCCGCCTCCGACCACAGCATAATGCATTAAAAATACACCAGTGTAGAGAAACAACTAAGAAAATGCCGCAGGCTTCCTACCTGTAAATGCGGTCGCTTACGTGCTAAACCGCCGTGTCTGCCTGCTCAGAGTCAGTGATGTTGTGTTGCTAGACGTCAAGTCCAACTGCACTACAGCGGTTCCCAGCCTGGGAAGCCAAATAAAGCCCAGCTGTCCCGCTTGCACCGCGCAAGCTGCTGACAGCCGCCTGTAGGTGAGGCTCTGGCGACACACGCAGGTCCCGTCCCACACAGCAGCCGAAGCGGCCACGGGCCACGCAGGTGGGGAAGGGGGGGGGTCCGGTCCGGTGCGAGGCGCGAGGCAGTTCGTCGCCTCGCCCGTCGACGGAAAGGTGCCCCCCTCACTGGTGCCGAGGTTCCGTCGCCAAGTGGGGTGACTTCAGAAACCAGAGTTGCAGAGTGCCTCGGAGGTGCACAGGAAAGAGGAGCCATGGAGGTGTATTTTCACCGAGGATGCGACCGCGGGCGAGCGAGCGAAGAGCCCCATAAAAGTACCGGGGTGTTACCTGGGACAAGGTTGGCGAAGATGCGTTTTTAAAAGTGGCCCTGACTCGGCTGACTTGATGCTGTGATGGAGCCTGAACAGTGAAAGCTGTGACCCCCCCTTGGTCTGAAACCGAGACTGTGGAACTTGGAACAACATTTGGCTGAGTGAACCACTTAAACCAGGTTCATTTCAGGAAATTATTTTTCATAGAAGAGGCTCTTATAAGTCTGATCTAAGTTACCGTGGAAACTGGCCGCCTGGGGCCCCTACCACCAGTCCAGTTCAACTTAGCCTGGCTCTCTCGGGTTCATCTGGCTGCGCTGAGCCTCGCTTCGGCCGTCCTGGATAAGCTGTATCACCAAGCTGGTCATCATCTGGCCCTGTTGACTCCGGATTTTCCCATCCGGCTATGAGCGTGTGCATATAAAAGAGGAGTAGTTGTTACTCCGAAGTGATATTCCTCCCATCACATAACTAGAATAGAATAAGAAAGCTGTAGAAACACTTTCACTGGAAAGAATTTTCAAATATTGAAGTAAGGCTATGGATGTACGGTGAACAAGCGCAGGAATTATCAGGGTCTTATGGGGTACTATTTGCTTTTCTGTCTGATGGTAAACAAACTATTACGAATATCTGATGCACATAAAAAGTTACAGTCATGTCAAACTGTTTCTGCTGCCAAAGCAGAGAGGAGAATAAAAGTAGTCAATGTCTGATAAGATCAGTCTGACTAAAATGTGGCATTTCTAACCATAGGGAATAGTGAACGGTGTGTGGAGGATTTTTCTTACAGAAGACATCATCCCTTCTTTTAATTCCAAAAAGTCTCCTCCTGTTATTCTGAGCTGCAGTGATGGAAAAAGAGAGTTGACGTATCCACACTGTCAGGACAATGATACCTGCGGGGAAATTAGGTTAGTGCTATTCAACAAGGTGAAATGTAAACAATACGATCGCACAACTAGACTAGAAAAGAAACACTGGATATAATTTCCAATTAATAAAGACAGGCTAAGGATAGACTGTAAATAAGTGCAATAGTCATTACGACTTTTCTAATAGAGTATTTTTGCTCTTTTGTTTGATGATGAACAAACTTATATGAATATGTGATGCAGATTTAAAAAAAAAAAAAAGTTCCCCACTCACCACAAATCTCTGAAGCCTGTTCTACGATGCAGGGTTTTTGATTAGCGAGGACCTTTTTTTTTTTTTTTCTTTTAATCTGCATCACATATTGAGACTCATTCAGGTTTAACCCTGAGTTCTCAGGGTTACGACGGCGGTTCGCTTCTTCACTTGCACACCTGACCGGCTACGGAGCAGGTTACCTTGAGAGGATCAGATCAAGACCTGCCAACAGAGCCAACTACTGACCACTCAGATCAGTGGAAAACCAGTGTCACCCTTCCTGCGGGACCCCGACAGGGACAAAAGAGTTTACAGTAAAGTGAAAAATAATAAAGAACAATAGATATATTTATAGATCAGTCGAATCGTTTTGCTATTGAGGTTTTCCATGTGTCCCTCTGGTTTTAAAAGAGAGCTTCTAACAAACGGAGGGAGAGTTTCTTACACCAGATAACTACACAGTTATTGTTATAGCTTCATTCGAATTGCACAAAGGTACGTTCAATCCCAACAGGATTCCTGACAGTGTTGAAGATTTTACACTCTTACACCGAGGCTCAGAGTAACATGAGGAGAATCTGTTCTGATAAATGGAAATAAACCCTAAACCCTCTGATCTCTTTTATTAGGAAAATTATCCACACATTGTTGAATATTTCCCATGATTATAACGGAACATGCCAGTCAGATTAACCTCATCAAAGATGAACTACTTCTCTACTCCCCTCTGTTTGGGCAGCAGAAACAGTTTGACATTACTGCAACTTTTTTATTTTTAATCTGCGTCACATATTCATAAAAGTTTGTTCATCATCAACCAAGAGCAAAAATAGTCTGTTAGAAACGTCGTAATAACTCCTGCACTAATTTACAGTCTATCCTTAGCTTGTCTTTATTAATTGGAAATTATTTCCAGTGTTTCTTTTCTAGTCTAGTTAGTTATTGTGTGGCTGTGAATTACATTAGAGCTGAATACATCATTCATACGATCTTTATTCAGATTATTACAAGAAATAGAATGAATGGCTGGTATGTTACATGATACGCCACATATGTATTTGCCCATGTCAACGTTGGACAATTCATCATGAATGTAATGAATGCATTTGATGCTCATGTCAGAAAGGTCGAGATGATGTCTCGTTTTAAACGTTTTTAAGGCACAGGTGAACCTGAGTAAGAGAGGGAAAGTTTTGTGCAGGTCTTTGCAGGGACCTCTATGGAGACAGACGTGTCTGACCACCAGCCAAGTGTGATGTGTGTCCGGAAAAACACGTGAGTGGCTGCGTTTTAAGAAAAAAGAAGGAAAAAAACAAAGCCAGAGGCCACATGACTCTGGTGGTGGAGGAGGAAGACGGTCCCGTGTCACTCTGCTGTCAAAAATGACAGTCCATGCAGTTACTGAAAACATCAGTTGAATGATCAAGGGAGAGTATTGCAAGGGAAGTCAGGGAAGGCTGGGATGTTTTGGGTACAGCACGCCACAACACGAGACCTCGCCTCCGAGGAGCAGTAACACTCAGGTAGTGTATGTCACTGCTGTTGTCCACGAGGGGAGGCATTTGTGAAGTTATTGGCACATGTCCTGGAAGGTGTCAAAATAGACATGAGTAAATGTTTTGCCAACGCCAGTGACTGAGCCGCAAACATGCAGGGCAAATACCGGGGCTTCTGAGCCACATGCCGGGGAGATCTGTGTGTGCCTTTTACACGCTACTCTTCAGAAAGGAAATCACCACTGTGAATATAGTGTGCTTTGTGCGAATATGTAGTGTGAACATCGTGTGCTCCTGTGGATAAAGGCTGCTGGTTCTAATTTAGTTCTGTTTAGTCAAATCAGGTGTCAGCTGATCATTACATTAATTCAACTTCGAAGTTTTGCTTTCTGTACACACCTACATGGGAAACATTTCATCATGGTACATATTGGCCTAACACAACAAAAATGAACAGATTTTTTTTTTGATGAATGATTCGTTGATCATCAAACACGTGTCAGTTTGGTGTGTCAAAGTGGAGCCGTTTGACAGCAAATTCCTAGGCTGCTTTTTGTTGCCAGTCTGCTCCTACCTCATCGTAAGAAACACGAAACAAGAAATCTTTAAATGTCACTTTGATCAGTTTAAAGAAAGACACCCATAAATCCATTTATTAAAACTGCAGGAAATGTCAGCCAGTCTGAACATATTACAACAGTATTTTCCCGCTATGGAGACTGTTTTGTTATTTGTACAAATAGAAGAAAACATTCTAACTGATTAAGAGAAAATTAAGATCTAAAACATTTTAGTTTGCTATAAAATAAATTACCCAGCTTGGGTTCTATTGGATATGTTTTAAAAGAAAAAGTCTTTCACATCTTTGTTAATTTTCAGCTCTGAAGTTCACTCACATTAAACCCACGTCATAAGTGTGCAGCAAACCACTGATCGAACATAGGAGCACTAGTTGATTTGAGCTCATCTCCACAACATGTAACCAAAAGTTTTGTTTTGTTTTTTTTCTCTCTTTTGTTAGTTTTTGCTGCAATACTCCTCATATTATGTTTAATATGCTGCTCCACACACATCTTAACATACAACAAACCAGCTTTATGAAACGGTCTGGTCCTTGTTCAGTTTGTTAAAGACAGTTTTTCCACGACAAGACCTTCTTCTGAGCCACCTTTATGAAACACCTGTTTTCATTGACGTTGGTGGATACTTACATTCCCTATAGTAGTCCCACTTAGCTCAGTGTTGGCATTCTGAGCTAGGAAGGGAAATGAACAGACATGTACAGTATACCTGGCTGTAAAAAGTAGAGGCAAAGCTATTCATCAAACTTTATTTAAAATGTGTACATACCACAATATATTACATAATACTATTTAAAGCATGTGCAAATAGTAACTCAGAGTACGTTAGGATAGCTGTCAGGGCATGTTGAGTGCGGCCTGTGACAACATATTGTCTTAATTTCAAAACTTGCTATACAAGCACAAAAATATTGCTCATCACTAGTGTTTTTATTTCCAAAGTGTTGTCACAATGCCTGGCAACACAACAACACATCTTGGATGAAGCTTACATACATTTCCCCATGTCATTCCAGTTACAAAAAATGATTATGACGTGAATCCAATACCCCCCAAGCAATTTTGGTCGTTTGCCCCAGAGCCAAAGGAGGAAATGGGGTGCTAATTTTCTGTGACTTGAACTGTAATTAACACCACTTTACCATGGCAACCATACTAAGCAGGCCTGGCAAGCTGCTCAACAAAAACCCCACCGCAGGAAACTCTTTAAGCATGTAATAACAATCATGAACAGTCCTAATGTGCTCTGAGCTTCCCTGATCATGACTAAATCAAGTACATCTGGACTGTTTGGAACAAGTCTTGGATGTTGCTGGGAAGTCTACACATGTTGCTAACAAAGGCCACTGTCCAGGTGGGATCTGCATGATGAGGAGCCATTTCCATAGAAACCACACAGGCAAAGATGATTAGGGAAATCTTATGAAATGTAAAGACACCTTATCGATTCTTAAAAAACAGAATCCTTAAAATCTCCTGTGGTCTTGTTACAGTTAAAAACAAATGACTTAATCGGGTTTGACCCAAAAAAATAATTTGCCTAGGCTACTTTTAAAAAAAAAAAAAAAAAAAATAGATTTCTAATATGTAAAGTGGCAAAAAGGCAACACGGTATGGCTTTTCCAAAACACAAAATCCCCACCGTCATGTTTCCAAACAAGAGATAAAGGCATTCCTGAGTGACCAACTCCAAGTAATGCCCAACATATCCCAACTGGTAATGCTACTCTCTGACAGAAGCCGTGGCAAAAAACAATGCTGCCTTGTGACACGACCGAGGGATAAGGCAAATACCAGATCCAGAATCAAGTGACAAAAATCATTAACTCTCTGAAATGCCAGAGTGGTGCAGACTAATTGTGAGCCAGTCAGACCAAATCATTCAGCTTCAGGCACAAACAGGCACAATCATTTTTCACGGCCTAGCTGATGACACCTGTGCCTTATCGAGAGGCAGATGGGGCAGTGTTGGCAGGACATTCTCAGTCATCTCCACTTAATTAGCTACAATCTGCATTTCTAAATATGATGACAAGGAATGCTCTAAGTCCAGGGTTGTTTTATTTGATCCTTGGCATTTTGCAGTTTTTCCTTTTCCAGCTGGTCAGCACGAGGAAGTGGCATAGGATGGTAGATAGTGACTTTGAGGCAATGCCTCACCGATCAGCTGAATAACAAGACTTCCACTTGTTTCTGACTGGATGAGTAGCAGGCCAGCGTGTCGGCCCGCAGAACTGGGCTTGAACTGGACGGGCAGCTTCAGATAGTGCTGTGATCTAATGGGTGGGAAAGAAGATGGACAGTTAAGAGGCCAGACATTTAATTCAATTTGAAATGTTAGAGCATGAATAAATAAACACATGCACTGGCACGAATGCACATGCATTTTCACATAAAAATAAAATCAAGTACTCAGGATTGCACTATATGAATCATGACATACTAGGCTATGGAAAAAATAATAATCTTAAAATGCTGTACTGAAAAAAAGGAAACTCATCCATGTGCACACAAAATGTTACAGCATAACAAATCCAATAAAAATACGATAAATGGAGCAGCATGGGTACATTGTGTTCAGTGTGGATGTGGTGGACATGAAAGTGCGTGATATGAGCCTCAACACACTCAGGTCACCACAAGGCTACCACAAACCCACACACGGCACGGTGCACAACACGTACTGTAGGGCTGGGTCAGGTTCAGGTTGTGGCAACACATGGCAACATTGGAGAAAAAAAAAATGTGATGACATACAATAGTACATCTGAGAGCACTTTATTTTTGTTGATGAGGTAAATCAAATCCAATATGTATTTTTTTTTTTTCCCCATATCACTCTTAGTGTACGTTGTTTTTCCTGTTTCAAAAATACAAAACCCATGTTCTGCCCACTCTGAACACAGTCCCACATCAGCAGAGCACTGCACAGCTCGTACCTGTGGCCAGGCAACCCCTCCCAAAAGGCCTTAGTTAGGCAAAACATCAGCACTCCTCAAGGCCTCAAGCGTGTACCGTATATATTTACATCATCCACCGGGTCCCAACATCTCACAGGACCTCCCATAGTAAGCATTTGCAATGGGAAAATGTCGTTACATCAGAGCATGTTTTGACTAAACATTAATACCTAGCTACTTAGTTTCATGAGAGAAATCGGTGTAGAACCATCTCTAACAATAAACAAGGAAGGTGGAGCACAGTAACAAGAAAACAAACAGATGGACAGTAATTATAAATATTACTAAAAGTTCCTGAAACCTCTGATTCCCAGTGGGTCACTGAGCTACTATCAAAAATGTGCAGAATGGAGAGTTTCTGCCGGGATAATGACCACTGGACTCACCTCAGGGAATATTTGGAATGCTTGATGTGGAAGGGCTCCTGACAGTTTACAAATTTCAGCTGCAAGTCAATTAGAGAAGCCAGACATCAAATATCAAATCCATGCATAGCACAGTGAAATTGTTAGGGCTTGTTATTAAATTTCTCATTCAGCACAAATAAAGTCAATCATGCAAATTTCTATAAAGAACATGGCACAACAGTGTAAACAATGACCTAGTATCTGCACTGTTAAAATCTCATCAACAGAAGCAACTGAAACTAAAGAAAAAAAACCTTATGTTAAAATCATCTTTTATAGAGCTCTTTGCTTTAATTCTGACATCTTATCTTTTCTGGAATAGATAAAACTGAATATGTACGTACATACTGTATTTCAGTTTCTGCGAGTAAAACAAATTCCTTCCTATGTCTTGATGGGAATAAAGCAAAGCCTCACCTCATGCGTGTTGGACGAGTTGTTGCGGATGCTGACCTTAAGAGTGCTGGATTCACCCACCCGTGTAGCTGGGAAGGTGTACAGATCCTGTGGCGAATACACACCCCTCCGCGCAGCCTCCTGGCTGAGAATTACAATTTGTGCCAGTTTAAAACACAATTACCATGAGAAGAAGATATAACTACTCTTAAATATCATACAATACATTAAACTCAGGTTTTTTATGATTTAAAAATCATGACAATTCTGAAAATCAATACATGACTGACTGATATATTGAGTACTGGAGCTAGAATTTTTCATGCGGACTAGCTAATCAATATGCCCCAAATTCTAAAACCATCCATTTATTTTATATATTTTGAGTGTATTTCATTCTTATTGCTTTTTATTTTACTTTTGGCGCATTTTCATACCCCACACGATGGAGAGAAGACAGGAAACAAGGGGAAAAAAAGAGATAGGGAATGACTTAAACCAACATCCCCAAATGGATGTTGCAGTTCATGGTCGGTTGCCTTAAATTCCTAGGCCACCAGTGCACTCCAAACTGAGCCTCCTTTCACAATTCCCCAAGAAGTGGTCAGTCCACTGTTATTCTGATATCTCCTATGTTGGCCTATGTGTTTTACCACAGAGATGGTAAGGGTCATATGCATGTTTAGTTCTAGCTAAGTAGGTCTTACCTGGTTTTGCCTGCTGAGGCATCGGCCCTCTTTCTGGTCTTAACTGTGGGCTCTGTTTTCACCAGTGAGCTGTCTCCTTCCTGTGGTCCTTCTACTGGTCCAGATTTTATTCCCTTAAAACACAAAGACATAACCTGAAGATCTCGGCTGGTAAGCTCCAACAATGCTTAAAAACATGTCTCCATACTATGTCAAAAGTACTGGTTTAATAATATAAATACAACTGAGATGAAATACCCTTTAGCGTGCACAAAAGATTTGACTTTGTTATTGGTACTGAGAAACATTTCTACTTAAAAATCCTATACATATTTTGAATAACCAAACGTGGACCAGATCACACGTATTCAATTCAACACCAGACTAAGATGTATATAGCCCAAAAAAAAAAAAAAAGTTTCCACACTGGAGTCACAGATTAGCATTTAACACTCCACATTAGCACTCCACTTTAAAAACACTGCATCTAAGAAATATGGCAACAGCAATAAAAAGCACTACCGTCAAAACCACTTAACCTACTTATGTGGAGCCATTTAACTGACATCCCACTTGCTGTGTACGTTTGCTCTTAAGTTGACTGGGTCTGTCATTACTTCTCATCCCACAGCTCACTTTTCTCATTTTTTAATTGTCGCTAACATTACAAACCTATGGTTTAGGTACAACCATACATGCTTTTTTTTTTAAGTGATAAAAAAGTAATGAGACATTATATTGCTTTAAAATCGGCATTTTCCCCAGTGAGCCATGGCCATGTGGCTCAAAGCCAAACCAGCTCAGTGAGCTGTCTGAGAGTGAAACAAGTTAATTTGACAAAGCATATCATTGTTTGTTGTATACACTTGTCTGATAAAAAGGGTAAATAAAAGTTGTTCATTTTTCTGCTTTGTTGCTGGCAGAGCAACTACAAGGAATGTACTTTGTTAAGCTTTAGACAAAGCATAGTTAAATGAGAGCAATAAAGAAAACAGTTATGATACTATGACCAATTTACGAGTATAACAAACCCCTGAATTATTGTTACTCTTAAGCAGGAACTAAGTACTTTGGTAAATCAGTGATGGTAACCGGATTCTTGATAAAATTAAACCTCTAACATGAAAAAAAGTGAACAATGTATTGTCTAGTGCAACTTCACTACAGAAGCCCAACTTGTGCTGTACATTTGCTCCAATATGCTTTGTGATTCCAGGGCCAAGTTTCACCCCAAAAATCTAATAAATGAGTCCTCACAGTGCCACAGAGTTGGAAGCGGATTCTGGTTTTCTGCTGGGGCTCAGACACTGGGTGGCACTCCAAGTCCCAGAACTGGGCATAGTCCCCTCGGTCTCTGGGCAGGAAAGTAATTGGCACCTGGGAGAGAAAGAAAAACATTGGAGGAAACAATCAGAATTTGTTTAACCATATAAAGTGCTTGTTATACTCACATGTTCTTAGAGGCCAATCCTAGAGAGACCAAACTTGTCAACCGCTTCATAATTCAAAATTTTTTTTACAGCTGTGAGGTTTACAAGTGTTATGTAAGTAACGCTTGAGCATAAGTAAATCACATAAAACGTTTTGAAATTGCAAATATCAAACAAAAACACAGATTAAAAAAAAAGGGCCAAATATGGCATAGTTCAGATGATTGTAGGAAACTGGACATTTTCACAGCACTATGTTATTCAGAATAAAGCACAGGTATAGACAGAACCCTGTTTTGCTTAAATTCTTCAAGGCACTGGTTCAACAAACTGCTGTAAAAGTTCCTTGGGTTTGCAGTACACATCAAATAAGACTGAATTCGGTAAGTGCTGTTCATTTGAGTGGAAACACCAGCGGCAAGAGTTCAGACCTTTGTCACGGTCGACATCTCAGCTAAAAAAAATCGTGGGTATCGTGACATTTTTTTTCCCAGTAACCCAAAACATTCACAGTAAATTTTGCCCCATGTTTTTTCACAATGACTTGCTCCTTATATTGGTGACAGGTCTAATTGGATGTGAGTGCCTACCTGCATCTTCTCATTAGCTCCCAGAGTTCCTGAGACCCTGGAGCATCTAAAAGCAGTGTAGGTGGCCCGGTAAACATCTCCAGTGTTGTCAACCCCCTGAGGAAAGAGAAAGGACACAGCTTGACATGAGTCACTGCAGTCACACAATGGCCAATAATGAAAAAAACTACAAGATTAAATCTACAACATCAGGAGTGTAAACGTAGAGAACAAACTCATTACTGAAGTGAGTCATGAGACGAAAGGAAAGACTTTAGCTACACTTCAAATAACCACAATGAGAAAACAACTAAATTACAGAATCTGGAAATCAAGAGTAAAAGTAGTAAAAACATCTGTTCCACAGAGAGAAAGAGAGGAAGCAGAAAAACAGTAAACAAAACAAAAGTTGACAGAAGAAAGAGATAATGAAAAAAAGCACCTTGACATATGGAGGGGCAAATGATGACAGGTACCACCTCACTTCCACTTCTCCATTCTGCACCTCCAGCTTGGCCTCTGAAGTACAGGAGCAACAGAGAGTTTGAGTGTCCCACAGGAATACACACAGTGTGTGGTAACTACAGTCTACAACTACAAAACATAACAGTCTGGAAAGTATTTCACACTATAACTTCTTGTAGATCATTATTGTAAGGGTGCTCAGACTTGACCGCAATGTATTAACGTACGGCTCAAATTCAGACCATCAGAGAAACTTCTTTCCACTACTCAGTCACCTCCCTACCTGATGTTTCCTCTGAGGGAGTGGTGGGGAAGATGATGGTCTTGTTGCTGATCTCCACCTGGGCCTGAGGTGTCTGTGGGGTCTGCAGAGGCATTGAGGGCTTGGTGGTGAGCCTGGCCACAGGCAGCACAGGGGTGGCAGCATGAGGAGGCAGGGCCGACAGCGTCGTATCTGCAGGGGCTGCGGATACATCCAGAGCCAGGTCCTGACGAATCTGGATCTTAATAAACTGTACCAGTAGTCACATTACACAGATATAGCACGTGTTAATTTCTCACAATCCAAGACATTTTTTCAAAAAAAGGTTCACAGCATGTCCTTTATGTTCCATACCTTCTGTTGACCATCACACTGGACATAAATCTGTCCACTCCATGGCAGCAGAGCAGATTTAGTTGCTAGTGAGGGGTTGGGGCTGATCAAAATCTGCAGGTGGCACCTTGGTTAACAAAAATAAATTAATAAGACTGTGTAATTTAATTTACACAGATTATGATTTGACCTTCCTGTAAATGCTCATCTAGTGAAGCTATGATGATGATAGTATTTAGGACTGAGCTTCCATATTTACTTACGTGTTCAATGTAAACCTTGGCAGTGGTTATGCATTTACTTTAACCAACACAGCTTTTACTTTTAAACCAAGTGTGTACTTACTGAGGCTCAATTACTCCATGCTGAGGAGTGATAGTAAGGCAGTGGGCAGGCCAGCTCAAATCAAAGCTCAACTCTCTGGATGTATTGTTCCGGATCTGAATCTGACTGGTGGTGGCTGCACCATCTGAAAAATATTAAAGACAAAAGCAACATCATCATCAAAATGTGGGCTAATGGCTACTTATAACATAAAATCCATGGTGGAGTCACTCGATTATGGAGTGGTTTGGAGTTGATTGCTTCATCAACCAAACTCAAAATGTGTAGAATAAATGTTAAAGTAGAATTCAAAGTTAAAGTGATAGAAGTTCACATAATGATGCGCTTTTTGAAATCCAGATTCTACTCACTGATGGTAGGACTTGTGAGGACAAGCTGTTCTGGATGGATGGTCCAGGAATCAGACTGTCTATGTAATGGATCTGAAGCCTGAGGGGGCGAGGGAAAAAAAGAAAAAAAAAAAAAAAAAAAAAAAAATTTAAAATCATCAATTGCAGTGAAACAAATGTCTTATCTCATCCAGTTGAAACAGCACCAAAACAATCTACAGCCATTGTAAGAAACAATTAAAGATCATTTAAGAGGGCTTATGGTACCTTTAAGGAGGGTTCTGTGACTCTCAGTGCTTGACCCTGGGGACCCTTGACTGGCAGTACATCCAAAGACACGCTGCCATTTGTCAAACTACTGGGAATTACATAACAAAAACAACAACAATAAACTATGCAATGTTCAAGTACACTTAACACTATTGTTATGAATGAGTTGCAAAACAGAACAAAAAAAAAAAAATGATGCCATATAATATATTCAATATAAATGCGTTATATTGAATACATAGAAAATGTGAATGCCTATGCTCCGTCAGTATAGCTTTAACCAAATCAATGTGCTCTAAGGAGGATGTGCTGTACACTATGACCTTTTTAAAAAAAAAATTATCTTTCAAATCAGGGAAATGAATGCATAACTGAAATGTAGTAAAAGTGTTCAGAAAAACTATGTAAAAATGTATATTTTTATCCCATGTTGGTGTTGAGTGTATTTGTTGAGCTGTAAACTCAGTAGGTTGGTATTTAGATGAACCAGTTCGTTGGTAATACTAAAAAGACCATACCTGTCTGTCTCTGAACCATTTCTGGCAGAGGGCAGCCGCAGCTCAGTATGGTCCCTCTCCTCACAGTCTGTGCTCTTTGTACTTCCAAGCAATGACACCACCACCTTACTCATGTTTCCATAGAAAATGTGAGCCTCATTGGGCCGCTGGGGCAGGTCACAGGCTATAGGAAAAGTGAACTCATTAGTCAGACACAAAAAAGATATGCATTCAAATAACCAACACATTTAAGAGGAAAAGAAAATGAGCTTTTCATTCATCTCTAACATTATGTATCCACCGTCCTTTAACAAATACCTTTTTAGATTTATTGTTTTGTTTTTTTTGCCTAAAAGAAAGGGAGAGAGATGCATTGAATTTACCTTTGTTGTAAATTGAACTGGGGACGCTGTGATTATGTGTGATTATGTAGTATGCAACAGTTTGAAATGTTCAATTTCAAAATGTTTCTTTTCTTTCTTCTGTACCTCATTCCTTAACTGAGATTTCATGCAAAGGCCTGCCAGCATGTTCAAGGCATCAGATAGACAAGTGGACAACAGAATATAAAGCACTATTTGCATGATAATCCCATCTTACTTTCCGTCACATTCTCTTCTCCGAGGAACTTCTCATTAAAGTCAATGTTTTTAAGCAGACTGTTCTCAGACAGAGCCTTCCGTGCAGCCTCTGGTTTGTTCTGAAGCAATCTGAAAGAACAAAACACCAACACACTGTAGGGGGAACAAACAGTTTTCTCACAAAAGCAGAGCCATCTGGCATCAGGAGTCTGATAAATGTCAGCAGTTTCCGTTCCTCAGCATTGTTCTTATGGTGTGCATTTGTAAAACCAATTAAAAGACCAGCACACATTCTTTCAAGGACAACAGAGGACTTACACAGTAATAAAGTCGATTTAAATTGGAGGTCTCATATAGGGTAAACACGATGCCAATGATTTAAAAGAAATAAAAACTTGAAGCAAAGTGACAATAAATCACTTCAGTCCAGAAATTCACAATGATGAAATTGGAAATTTTCACTGTGTCAGAGGTTTGAATCAAACTGTTCTTAAAGCCCCTGAAAAGTTTCAAAACCTTTTTCAACCTTTTTCAAAAAGGTTGAAAGTATTTTTCTATAACATTAACAGTTTATAATTAAATAAGAATGGTCAAAATCATTGTTTGGGAAAACGTTATTACTAAGACTAACCCTCAGCCTGAGGGCTGCCTCATCAGACTGTGTAGGTGAGTTTTGATTTCATTGACCAAGGCCTGTCAACATATGCAAAAACCTCACAACTGTTGTCACATTTTAATTCAAATATTGTTAAATTTCTGATTGTTGTCTGGAAGTATGTGACATCACCTTTTCTCCAAATGCACCCCACACACTTCAAACCAGTAAGAAGATCACGGAGTACAACTACAGAAATCATGTGAAATCACTTGTGAGAAAAAGAAAAACCAAACACATCTTGTTCTAACATTGGCAGAAAATGTTCATGTAGCTCACACTAAGAAGCTGATTGAGAGGATAGGTTTCAGGGCCTTTAAGGACAGTTTATCTATTATCTACAGCCACTTTCTATACTGGCCAGCAATATTACTTCAAAAGAATAAAAACGAACTTTCTTAAGCTTATCTAAAAATGTCTCACCTCCTGTACTGCTGCCTGGACACCTCATCTCCACACAACAGATAAATAGTGCCCAGTAGTGCACTGGCTGACTGACACAGGCTCTGTTCTCGTTGGGTGGACTTCATGAGCACAGTTATCACCTGAAAACACAAACGCACACAAATGGTGAAAAACCACAATTCAGCATGTACAAGAAAGTGCTACAACAGTTCAAACCATAGCCAAACTAAAGCACAGTCATTAACATTTAATTTTTCCGTATGTCTTACTGCAACAGATATAGTGTCTTGTACAATGCATTAAGAATTTTTTTCTTCTTGAACTTTTAAATGTGCAAGAGTGATTTATTAGTTGTATCCACTCCCCTACCTCTTGGGTCCTTTCCTTCAGCACAAACTGTGACGGGGCGAGGCTGATGACAGAGGGTTCCAAAACTGTTCGCGTCTGCATATCAGAAAAGCACACGGCTTTGATGAAGGCTGCTCTGGAGCCGGTGTTCCTCACGCAGAGACACACTTTGCTGACGCGACCAACAGTAATGTCAGTCAGTGTTGCCACATAGCTGTCCGCCTGTTTCCTTTGGTCCTCCAGGATGATGTTGCTGGTCCCACCGTAGCCCGACAGTGGAATCTTAAGATGGGAAATATACGAAACAAATTGAACTATAGCACAAGTCTTTCAATGGAAAAATTGACAACATGGCAGACAGACAGTAAAGAAAGTGAGGCAGGGAGGAAAAATCAGTGACAATATATCAAGAGGATAAGAGACAGAAATGCGAAGTAATAGTTGACAGAGAAAGAATTGATCAGGGAAGGGCTGTGATGGTCATATCCTCACAGTGAATTTGACCCCTGGCTGTGAAGGCCGGACTCCAGACTGTTTAATCTCCAGCTTGGCCAACATGGAAGCCACCCTGGTGGGAGCAAAGAGCAGGTGGACGGCCACATCCTCTCTGGGGCGGATGGACAGCTCCCCATGTCGGGTCAGACGCTCTTCTGGACTGAACATACTCTGGAGCTGAGTGACAAACAAGTTTATATACGTCATGTTTGAACAGTCTAGAAGAAGACATTCCTTCAATAACGAGTGAAATTATCCCGGTTTATAATTTCTTTTTTATTAATGAGAAAATTCAGAATATAAGGAGAGAGCGTGATAAGGGTCATAACTCTGAACCCTTAATGCCTTAATAATGTATTCATCTTTGCGCTCTTTTTTCGCTTCATGATCCAACTGTTTGCAGAGGGAAAACTGATTAAATACAGACAACACCACACAAGATGACAAGAGCCAGTCATCAAAATCCATCACAAAAACTTGCATTAGATCCCTGGTTCACAAGAACATACAAGTGAAATGAAAAACTCATCCAACTAGTGTGTCAACACACAAACACAGGATGCGAGGATAATCTGAACAAGGAACAGCAGACACATTTGTCACTTTTCAAATATGTAAATATTACAGTCTACCTGAAAACAGTCCTGGTCTTGACCACGAATGAGCAACCGCAGCTGCTGTGTGGCATTGGTAGAGTTGTTCCTTAGAACCAGCTTCTGTTGGCTGAAAACAATGGCAGCTGTTGGTTATGGTTACAGAGCACAGGAGTTCTGTGCCAAACTTGATACATATATCTCTGACAAACTTTGCTTAACTGTCGTTTTGAGATTAAGAGTCATTATCTAAATGTCCTAATTTGTGTAGAATAGTAAGGTCACAACTAGATCTAGTTAAACCTTTAAAGAATATTTGGACTCTTAAGGGATTCAGCTGCTGTCTTTACCTACCTTCAATGAGTATAAATAAATTGTGCATTATGTTGAAATAGCTTCTGAGGAATAACATTCCCAGTAGACAACCTCTGTCCCCTCTCATGAATAACATTATACAAACCTTAATAGAATAAGATGGACTACTGGGCCTTGAGTTTTTTTATTGATTACTTTCTAATGAATAACTGATACCTAGAGTGTTTTTTTTTTCCTGTAACCAAGTAATAGTGAAAATGAAAAAGATGAAAATTTGCTTACACAGCTCGTCCCAGAGTTACCCCTCCCCAAGCTATGAACTGTTTATTAGAGAGAATCGGTGGAATGTCTTTGGCCAGACCAGGGCTAAAGACTGAAGCAGAGGGAATGGCAGATTTCCCAGAATCCTCTGGGACAACTTCTCCTTTCAGGGTTACCTCATACTGAGGGCCTGACGGCAACACCAAGATGGTGAGAAGGCTGTAACATAACGACAAAGTTAATTCCAGTGAGTGAATTTAGAAGCCCACTGAGCATGTGACATATTTTCGGATATTCGAGGACACAATCCAAGACTGACACATATGTACAGTTTATCCAAATGAAGACCAGATTCAACCTAAAAGCCAGGATACTGAAACTCTTTAGCCTGGTTTAATATGATTGAGAGAAAAAAGAAAAAAAAAGCAGTATAAGATATCACTTATTGCGAAAATACACAGAACAGCAAAAAAAAAAAAAATCTGGCTCAGGCATGCTCTGCAGTCACCTGGTTACTGTGTAAATCCCCCATCAACAAGACACTGCTCCTCAATCCATTTTCTCCCCTGTTCCCAACCACGTTTTTGAACCAGGGGAAGCATATTTTACTTTTATTACTGGTTTGAGACATAAATTATTAAGGATTTCATTTTGGTAGGAGAGTTCAGACTGGTGTTACAGTGACACAGCTGCAGTGTACATGTGTCCATACAATGTGAATGTCTCAAAATTATTTAGATAGTCTACTGTTCAACCACTGTGATTAACTTATTTAGATTTCCAACAGCTACAATTATTAATTTTTCTGTTACCTGAAGTGTTAGGATTTGGATTAATGTCGTATGATATAAAAAGATACAAGGTTACAAGTAATTACAGTATGTTTTTCTTTCATCCCTCGGTACTGCTGTCACAGCAATACTTCCATATCTGAAGTCTAGAAAAACCTGGTTACATATACAGATAAACAAAACGTCAGGTTCCTCCAGCAGAAATCTAGTTGTGTTATCCTGGTTTCTCTAATCATTTAACCTAGTTATGGAATGGATGAAATTGTCATTTCTTGTTTACAGGACTTTACAGGACTTACAGAACCTAAATATGGTTGCTGCAGAAAACAAACAAACTCCTTTAAAGTGGATGGAAATGCAAGGATTGTTTGTATACCTTTCTCTGCATTTCCTGTTGCCCTGTGCTTTGAACGAAACAATGATCCCATGCTCCTCTCCTACTCTCAGGAACAGTTCATCAGGTGTCACAGAGAAACTGTCCTCAGCATCACTGCTCTATACACAGAGGAATGAAAGAGAACATGAGAGGAAATAGAAGTGAGAAGAAGAGGGCAAAAGTAGGGACAAAACAGCAAAGGAACAGTGGGTTGTGTGTTGAAGAGGCAACAAGGAGTAAAATAAAGAAATAGATGAAAGGAGAGATGGAACGCAGCAAAGGGGGTGTAGGTTAGGCAAGACGGGGGGCAAAAGAGAAAAAGGGGAATAGAGTCAGGAGCAAGGATAAACACAAGAAACAAAGTTAGAAAGAGAACAAACAAGAGGTGAGTGAAAGAAGACAGGATGAAGGTAAAAATGGAGAAGATAGGAAAAATGGGAGCAGAATATCAATGAAGCCACAATGTATGTGCCACAGTCTGAGCCCAAAATGTCAGAGGCTTACACAAACCCCACATCTAATAAGAAAAGTAAAGGTCAGAATTACCTTGAGTTTTAGCTGCACGTCAATGTTCCCAGCATTCTTTAATGGCAGTGTCTGTTGACTACATTTACCCAGTGGAGCAGACAGGCTGAGAGTCTAGACAAAAGAAGCACAAAACGCAGTTCACTATCAACTCTTCAAAAGGCCAAGAAAAGTTGAACACGCAGGAAGAAAAAAAGAAAAAAAATAATAAAATAAAAATAACTTGTTTTATTATGCGCGCACACACACACACACACACACACACACACACACACACACACACACACACACACACCTTTAAAAAAAAAAAACAAAAAAACAATTAATCCTCTTTAACAATACCTCACGCTAGTACAATGATTTTCATTTATATTAAATTGGCAAATTCAGTACAGGCTGGTTTATCTCTTCGCTGCAAAGATTTATTTGTCACAAGACATACAGTGCATGAATGTCTGTCTCTGAAATCTAGCGTGCAGAGCTACACTATAAGATATATATGGCAGCTTGACTACCTGCAGGTCTTTAGGAGCATGTACCCTTGCAGTTCCAGACCTGGCGCTGAGAGGAATACTCCAGATCACATGACTCGGACCAGGAGAGTCCAGTTCAATGTCCACCCGAGCAACGTACTCATCAGCAGGACCAAGCTCTCCTGACAAGCACAACCACAAAAAAGTTAAGGTTAGCAGAAGGTAACAAATTTGGTGATTTTATTTAATGTGGAAAATGTAAAGGTCTAATAATTTCTAGATTATTATAGGTTCAGTGACCTATTAACGCTTCAGTGTTATTTAATTATTCAGTCAAGGTTGATTACCTGAAAAGGTGTACTTCTGAGGGGCCTTGAAATGTATCCAAACCATGAAGCTTACTGGATTCTGGGGAGGGGGGAAATTTATCATGTGAGCCATTTAACTACTCACCCAGTCGGTGGGATAGAGAATCAGACTGGATATGTGAAACTGTTTACACATAATATCTCAATGTTGAATGCTGAAAAACAAAGTCACCTCAGCAATCTTTCAGAAAATATGAAACAAAAAGATGTAGCATGGACTATTGATTTAAGTGACTGAGATGCTGACTTAGGTTGCAATGGTTTTGGCAACTAACCTCTCCGTAGCTGGCATGCATCACGTGATTCATCACCGAGGGAGAGGACACTGGGGTCATCTGTCCAGCCTGCTGTGTTGCTTCAGATGTCATGGTACCAGGTTGCTTGGAAAAGGTATAGCATCGCCATGCTGTAGCATTCTAGAGGAATGAGATGCAGAATGTGAACCACTCTGATACAGTTTATTATTCTCACTACTGTGTTTTTGCTGCGTTGCATAGAAAAGAAATTTCTTACCCTCCATAACACTCAGATTTAGTTAGAGCAGAAGCATAAAGAGCACATTTATGCTGGAATTAGAACCTATCTTATCCAACAACTTTAAAACAGCTTTTAAATGTAGACTTAAAAAATTGCCATTATAGGAAGAAATCACTCAATATTTTGTTTTTACTTCTCTACTCTCCATAATATCAAAACAGCGATAACAATAAGACTTAGCTCCTGCTCTGCCATTAGCTTAGATGTGGTTTAAACATCGGGATACACTTAAAACGTGTTGTATGCTAAAAGGTAACAAGGTGTCTCAAACCCAAACCCAGCGACTTACCCCTCAGAAACTGAATTTAAATATATACTTGTGTTCTAGCCATTACACAGTTGTATCATGTAGAAACCACACAGTTGCCACTGGAGGTCACTGCATCCCTGTTGTGGATCAGTATGTGTGTGTTAGTAAGTGGTCAAAGAATATGTCAAAATAAACTATTCACTCACTGCACTGATAACCAGACGGATGGGTACTGTGGCCTGTGTCCTGTTGATCAGTTTGAGAGGAAGAGATTTGGCACTGCCTCCTGGAAGGTCTCCAAAATCCAAACAGCCAGATTTGCTTACTTCAACCTGGGAATCAAAATGAATTAGAGAAGTTATTTTAGAAACGCACTTTGCAACATATTTAATTTTATTCATGGGCAATTTAATAAAAAGGGGAACAGGCAATGTCACATCTACTTTATCTCAAAACACCACCTCTGTACGTGAATCTCAACCCTTAAGTGGTTTACTTTGCTTCGTTTTAGGTTTAATGCAACAGATTATTTTTGGTTAAGTGTGTGATCTTTGAACTGGAGGCCCTCACCTCTATTGCAGGATTCTCTGCTATGGCAACCAGCACCACCCTTTTAGCAAAGATAGTAGCCCTGGCAGCCACCTCTGTCTCAGCAGATGCAGGCCAAGAGCAAACACTGAGGACACACTGGTAGACACCAGCCTGTGGAGGTATGAACAACACCTTCTGCTCCTCTGTACTTTTCGGCCCAATGATCGTCTTGTTCTTAACTATGAGCCACTGATAAGGCAAGCTATCCACCTGTAGGAATTGGCATTGAAGATAGAAGAAAAAGTGAAAATTCAGTGCTGAGTTTTGTTGGCTGGTGTAGTCAGATATTAACTTGTGAAATATGAGTTAAAGATATTAGTAACTCATATTTGATGAATCAGTTTCTCAAAGTTTTTAGGGCAACTAATTACAATCAGGCATTTACTTCATAATTTGATATTTTAGGGTTTTGGACAGAATTTTGATCATTTTAGAATGCAGTATTTGCTTTGATACTGCAAAGAACTTGTCACTACTTACACCTCTGTGCTCTGTGCTCACCTTCTCTCCATCAATAGCCAGGCTGGTGACACTGATTGACACTTGCTGCCATCTCTCAGAGGGGTTGAAGAGACTGAGGGAGGTCTGTGAGGCGATGCCTACACAGCAGGCATGAGGGAACCGCAGCTCCCCTGGTACCACCACTTGGCCTGAAGATGACAGCAGAATGTGGATGACTGATACAGGGAAATGCTGCTACTCCATGCATAGGAAGAGGTAGGGTAATCTACTTATTGTAAGTGAAGATAATGAGATCTAAATACTAACATTACAATTGATTGCAGCAGTTAAAAATTAAGAGTTTAATTGCTCGTGTAATTTTCTGCTAAGCGCAAGAAAATGATTATCTACCTTTTTAACAGACTGTTGCCCACAGGTATAATTACTTGAGGCATGAAGAATATAAACAAAATAATGTAAAAGCCGAAATTCGCTGCCATTTAAAAGTCTTCTCAGCTTTTCTAATAAAAAGAATGTACACAGTATATTGAAACGGGTAGAGTAGGGTAACTTTCTTATAAAAACGAAGACCACTGCTACCTCTCAGTTCCTCAAGACCACCTGCCACCAGTGGCTCCGCATCATACTGAGTGTAGGGTTTCCCCATTATTCCTCTCTCCTGTTGGATCTGATGGGGTCTGGGGAGGTGTTGAGCGCCAGCAGCCCCAGTAATTCCCAGAGGCCCTGATGTAGGATGGATGTGTCTCACTGTTAGATCACTGTTGGGTGTGCCTGAAAAAAAAAAAAAAAAAAAAAAACAAGTATATTTCAGGGGTTTATCAGCATGCTGATAAGTGAATGCATTGCAGTATTACTTGTTTGACTATTTTTCTTGGTGTTTTATTGTTTTGTTCAGACATAGGTCAGCAACTTTGCTTATGAAAGAGAGAGAGAAAAAAAAAAAAAAAAAAGACATACTGTAGAGACCATTTCCTGTTGTTCCCATGTGATATGAACCAGGATGTATTGGAGCTTCAGATCCCAAATACTTCTGAGCCAGCTGGGAGTTGTAGAGAGAACGTCCAGTGAGGAGGGACTGCATATCCCCTTGGTGGGGAAGGTCAATCAGGCCAGCACATTGGGGCTTAAAGCTGGGGATGGGCACATAGTGAAGTCCCTCTGATGGGTAGGATGGAGGCATGCCAAGGCCACCAGCATACACAGACGATGAGACTGAGCTAGCAGCTCCCCATTGCTGGGAGCTCTGAGGAGCTGTGGTGCTCCTAGATTGCTGAATGTTCAGATTGCTACAATAGCCTGAGTCCACTTTAGTGAGCTGCCTTACACTGGATTCAGAGAGGGGCTTGTGGGTCCTGCATCCTGCCGAAAGATCACAGGTCCTGTCCCCAGGACAGTGGTAGTTACATTCACTCTGACTGCGAGTACAGCTCAGAGCAGAACCACTACGTGAGGGCTCTGGGCTTTTACACTGCCGTGCTGGTATTGGGTCGAGACTTTTAGAATGCTGTGATTGCATCTGGTCCAGGCTTTTAGGCAGGCAAGGAATATCGAGGTTAGACTGTGCATCTGTTCCTACAGGTGGAGTAGGACTGAATCTGATGATGGTGGTGCTCAGTGCCATGGTACAATTGTTCTGTGGAGGGCAAAACAATCAAAGGCAAGGTAAAAACCCTAGTTGCAACCCAGATTAGTATTCTTGACTATATTGTATGTTACCTTTTGTCTCTCAGGTGTAGGTATGACAGTGCCATCATTCATTGAGATGTATGTGAGCCTGCTGAGACTAGGGCTGGAGCAGGTAGACTGAGGAGAGAGTTCAAGACCTGGGCGTTTGTCTGCCAGACCTCCACTGGTTGAAGGAGGTGACACCATACTGGGAAGACAAGACAACAGGCAAAATAATAAATGAATAATGGCTCAAAATGCAAATGCCCTGCATCTGTCAGTAATATCGATAAGCTAAACATTAATGAAACCAGACTAGACAACAGAGTAAATATTTAGGAATAATGAGACAGCTCCTTTCTTGTCAAGTAATTAATCAATTTCGATTAAAAATTTAATTTAAAGCCACAAAACATTTCTTTTTAATAATAATTCCTAATATATAATATACAATATGTAGAAACCGTGTGAGATAAAATACCCATCAGCACTGGGAATGGAGGTCTGACTTGGAGAAGAGTGGGTTAGTGGAGAGGTGGACGGTCTGAAGTTACACTGCGTCTCCTCCACACAGGGCTCTGAAAAACCCTTCGGGAGCTCTGAGAAAACACAGTTAATGTTGACATACAGGTTCATGATGATGTCTCACAGGGGCAATACCTGCTAATAATGTACATTATGCCTGCTTCTGATCTCGGTTTGAATAAGGTTGTCCACTGTCCCAACGACTGCTTGTGAATACTATTTCAATCAGAAGCCATATTTCAGATTTTTACTCACCAGATGCAGGGTCTAATGGAGGCTGGATGTTTTGGCAAGAGAAGCCAACATTTTTCACCACAGAGCTACAAGGCAGTGGTGCAGCCGTGATATTCCTGGGTGGTGTTTTCTTCTCTGGAAAATTACTGGGTCTGTCCTGCTGCTGCTGGCCTGCACTCCTCACCCTCTGAGTCGGGGCAGAGTAACCTTTGAAACAAGGCAGGCCTGACTTCCCTTTCTTCCTTCCTGGAGAGGTTCTGGGCAAGCCGGGTGAGACTGCAGAAATTTTATCACTGTTTTGTGGTGGTTCTAAAGATGACCTAGTATTGTTGGATGCTTGTGGGTTTAGTTCTCCTGGCTTCACTCCATTTTCTGTGGGGATCCTGCCTGTGGAACCCCAAGTCTTAGTGGCAGAAGAAGTTGCATTATCCCAAGCTCCCATTTTTTCTGTAGGAGGCTTGATTGTCGAAGACTGCCCTGATCCCACCGCCCTTCTGGCAGAGCTGAAAGATGTACTAGGACAAGGAACAGAGCTTCTTTTTGATTCTCCTTTATCACCTGCTGAGAATGCATTTGAAAGGGACACTGCAGAGCTAGTGTTTAATGTTGTCTCTCCTCTCCTGTCTCTCTCTTCCATTTTTGTACTTGTGGGCATCTTTTGAGTCTCACTGTCTACTTGCTGAGATGAGCTCCTCTGTTCCTCAGGGTCTCCTGTCTGAGGGTTCCTGCTGAGGTTTTCAGCCCAGCTGGTCAGGTCAAAGGTAGTGTGTGCCACAGAGGCATTACCGGTGCTAGACACATCAGTCTTTTTCAGGTATTTCTCTATGTCAAAGGCACTCAGCTCCCCAACATAGGTGCTTCTCTGCAGCGTGTCCACCATGGCACTCTGATCTTGCTCAGAGAGGATCTATGTAGAGGCAAAACAGTTTTGTTTTTTTTCCAAATCTTAAATTTTCATTTTCAGGTGAACATTTACTATTACTATTTGGATATTTGAGAACATTTTTTCCCGTGCATGGAAATCAGCAAAACAAAATACATACTATTAAATATAACAGTGAAATTTGAAAAAAAATCCAAAGCATTACATGTTCAGTTGAGTGTGATTCCTCAGTGCTGCTAACAGCGGGTCCAACAGGTCCAGCAGACGTGGGCTGATTCTTTGCCTTGCTCCGCTTAGAGAGCTCCATGATCATGGCAGCCAGTTGTGATGGGTCAGTGCTGATGGATGCATCAGCAATGGCAGAAGCAATTGTGCTGATACTCAGCATCAGATGACTGCTGTTGTCAGGGGGGACACAGGTTTGGTTGCCCAAGCTTGACTCAGAGCCAGAGCCCTCACTGTGGTCAGGTAGTGCAGCACTAACAGTGTGGTCCTAAAGAGGTGAAGTGATTTTATGTCGGAAAGCCATGTAATCCTACATAGAGATATTCAAATATTAACATATCAAAAACATACCTGTATCCCCTGTTCACCGCTTTCTAGATCAATATCAAGTTTTGATGACATCCTTTCACCTGGCGCCTCAACAGTTTTGTCTAGGTCCTCTGCAAGGAGATGATCACGAGTAACATTCATAAGCAGAGTGTGAATCATTTTAAAAATAAACAAAAATGCATATAAGATCAGGTACTGCTGTATGAGCATTGATTATTCTTCTGCCTCAGCAAAACTGTGAACACACCTGGGTTGAGTGTTTTGTCTTCGTCACTGAGTTCCATGGTGTCACTGTGAGGAGATCTGACTCTAGCTGAGAACTCTGAGGGGTGTATCAGGGGAAATGGTTCCCTCTTCTCTGGAGAGGTAATAATGTAGCCAAAGGATGGCTGGAGAACAAGCTTTTAATACACTTTACAGATACACATCAATGTTGATTCACAGCCCACCTATAGCTTTATGTATGAATATCCAAACTCTTAATGACCTCCAAGAGACTGAGAGAAAGCAAAGTTTCAATTTCAGTAACAATGCGAGAAAGCAGTTTTACTCACCCGTTTCACCCCATCCACATCACCAATGCCGCCCAAACAGCCCAGGGCTTCAGACCGTTGTCCAAAAAACTGCCCTAAAGAGAGGCGCAGGTAGCTTTGGTTCCCCGGACTGAACTCTGAGGAGACCTGGGAAGCCCTCATCAGGATGTGGCTGTTGGTGGGGGCCTTCCAAGATGATTCACTCTGAAAAGTGCTGTTGCTGCTGGCTGGTTCAATCTTCTCCTCCTATGTAAACAGCAATTAATACCACAAGAGGCTACACTTAATGTAACTCAGAGTTGTGGATGTTCGTTAGTGAATTATCTTACAATATGGTAAACACACAACAATACATTCTTCATTCATTCATTTATGTTCAGCTGATTAATTAAAAACAATATACACCAAATGATTTTGGATAGTTGAAAAAGAGGCAACATAAGCTATCTACACGTATACCTGCATGAACTGGTGCTCTTTTTCAAACTCTTCTTGATCTTTAACTATCTTTTCCAAAGCATCACCTGTAAAAGGAGGAAAAAAGGGCAAACACCCTCAATTCAACAAATGTATTTCGCACAAACAAAAACACTACAGTACAACAATCTCCTTGTATTACAAGAGAGCTGTAGACTTTGTAAGTACCGGCATTAACAAAGTCCTCCGTTTGAAACTGGGCAGCATTATCTGATGTCTTCCCATCAACCTCTTTCTCAAAGGAGGAGTAATATGCTAGGTCTGTCACCCACTGCCCTTCTTCATTCTGGTACACCACACTATGAGTGGTACTGGCACCTGAAGAGACAAGCAATGTTATTGACATGTGGCACCATGCATAATATATTGTAAGCTTGAGTACCCAGTATCAACCAATTAATCTTCTGATCTAAACATCAAAGAAAAAGACCGTCTACCTTGTTGAAACTCCAGCTCCAGGTTGTCTGGGCAATGGTTCCACATATCATCTGAATCGTCTTGTTCTTGGTGGAAGCTCTGGGAGAAATACTTGGGTTCCAGAGAGGTTGAAAGAGGATTTTTGTCATCCTCACTGGTACTGCCTGAGGCCTCTGCAGCAGTCACATTACCACAGGGTCCTCCCCTTAAGCCCAAGGAGGGCCTGGCACCATCAGGTTCATCTACCTCATCATCATCCTCCTCCTCCTCCTCTTCCTCATCATATTCTGGGAGCAGCACCTGAGGAAGGTAGGTTGACAAGAAGGTAGGTAGTGCTGCATAACTATTACAACTTGTGCCAATACCTTTGTCTTACTTCTCAATCTCATTTTAAAAAGTGCTCAAGTTATTTTTAATTCATTCAGCAAGGACTTCAGAATGGAACTACCACACTCAGGAAGCAAACCTTATGAGGTCTCATCAATACTACATGCTGCTGGAAATTCCATCGACAAGACTTCCTCTTCCATTGCAAACATAGATGGGCATAATAAATACTTTGGTTTTTGCAAATCCCTGATTTTCACCTAGTCCTCTTTTATCTGTTGTACCTGGGAGAGGTGGAAGCTCCCCTGGTTGCCTTGAAGGTGGGAGACAGTAAGGTTTGCTAAGTCCTGAGGTCTTCTGAGTCCAGCTCCACTCCTCAGGTAGGAGCAGGAGTCTATCAGTCGGTCAACAGTGGGCCCAGGCTCTGTGCTTTCCATGGCATCCTGGGATCCAGTCAGAACCAAATTGATGTCTACATCAATCACAATGATATGTATATATGGAATACAATTTTTTTTTTTTTTTTTTTTTTTGATGGAACTGATTATTTGTCCCAATGCTAACCTCTGAATAACAAACACCTAGCTCAGTCATTAATTTTGCTACATTTGCTTACGTTTTTCCTTAAAATATAAGCCAATTACAAACTGTTTTTAGATTTGCTTTAAAAGTGCCACTGGAATGTAAATTAATGTTGAAGTGATGATAAAAAAATAGAAATCAATATTAAACTAGATTATAAAAAGAATATGTATGCTGCATAATCTGATTAAATGTCCACCAGATGGTCAGTTATGGTTACATTACAGTCATGCATCTGTACTCACCAGTGCCTCCTGTCGGTCCAGCACTGTGCTCCAGTTCACAGGAGAAAGCTTCTGAGTTCCTAATGATGCTCCCTGCGAGCTGGCCTCCCCTGTTCCAACAGGACCCACACGGTCACCCATCTACAAAAGGACATGTAAATCAAGCAGCATATCCAAAAAGCTCTTAAGTTATAAGTGAAAAACTACAGAATATAACAGTATGCCATTAAAATCAACACTACAAAAGCAAACAAAACAATTGGAAGTCCTATATTATAAGTCCAATTTCGATCCTTAAAATCCCAAGATTGATCTTTGCATTTGCAACTATTCTCAGTACACATGAACATCTGCACTAAATATTATGTGTTGTCCTGTGTAGGCAGTGGTTACTTGTTATAAGTGGCCATTTAGGGCTGCATAATATATAAAATGTCTACTTTGTGGAATTTGAGTTATTATAATAAAAGTTATTTTTTGTTAACATAGATGATATCTGGCTATATTAGCTGCCTTGGGTCACAACAGTCCCTAATAATCTGTGACGTGAATGATTAGGGTTTATGCAGACCTGCTGCAGTTTACAGGATTGTTGTGATTCAGTTTGGTTAGCTGACTCTGGCTATCTTGTGGTGGATCTACGGATCCCATCTTTGAGAGGAATAGACTGAAAAAAAGTCTCTACACACTGATCTGAGCCCTCTGTTTGTGTTTGTTGAACAGATTATCTCTGGCTACGAGATGTGAGGCCGTGGAAGTCGACTGAACAGTGTGTGGATTCTACTGTATTGAGTCTGTTCCAGGTAGCTAACATCAGTTAGCAGCTGTCTGCAGATATCAGACTGATGTCATGTCAACACAAACAGTGCAGATGAATTAGTGAGCAGACTTTCAGTTTCTGCCCTGACTGCGCTCAAAGTGATCTTTAAAGCGGATGTGCTGCGCTTATATGAAGAATCAGCCACTGACATACCATGCATAGCTGTATGGGATGGCATTTATTTTTCTAAAATGGACATAATGACGATCCCCTGATAAATGGTGTGGGTTTTCATTATTCTTGCTCAACTGTTGCACATGTGGGCCTAAAAATATAGATGTATCATGTTTTAGTCGTTGAGCATTTGCCAGGGAAAATAACTCCTTGGTCCACAGTTTTAAAACAAGGAATGTGTTTACAATTTATCCTACAATGTGAACTTCACACAATTCTAGATTCAAGGAAACAACAATGTTGCTCACTTGTTGAATGTAGAAGAAATTTAACTTCTCCGGATAAATTCTGAGCAACAACAGTATTTAGCTGATCTAACTGAATCATTAATCAATTTGTAATGTATCGATTCTGGACTTTGTGAATGGAAATTTAATTCGAATCGTGAGATCAGTGCCGATATCCAGCCCTAAATTCTTCTGTTCCTTTTCGGTGCTGCACTAAGCTACCTTAGTGCAACATGGAATACAGCCATTATTGATATTACTAATTACACCTTGTGTTTGTCAAAGTGCCCAAAAAGAGCCTTATTCCCACCTCAGTATGTCTGGAAAGGCTATTCCTTCCATGTCCTCCGAGATTATTCGGATCACCGTCTTCATCTTCACCAACAGCACTGCTACCCACAATCCCTAACCCACGCAGGACATCATAGGTGGTCTGGACGTTAGTCGTTGGAAGAGGGATGGTTGAAACTCCCCCATAATTTCCACTTTCCTCGCTTCCACTGCTCCCATCCCCTCCTCCTCCATCCCCTGGGGTTACACAATGACACAAAAACAGATAATCACTTAACAGTCTGGCATATAGGCTGTGGCATTCAAAGGCTGGCAGGTAAGTTAACTTTCCCTCAAAACCCCCAAGAAAATGCTACTTGTTGAATGCTTATCAAGTCTTATTATGCTTTCATTTTGCAATATCAAGAAAGTAGGAAAACCAGCCAGAGAACCAAACAGAAATAAATAAGGTATTGAAGGACATATTACACCTGTGACTGGAGGGTTGATGACTTGTCCCTCAGCAGATCGTCTGTGTTCAATCCCAGACACAGATGGCCCGCTGCAGCCACTAAACGACTCATCATCAGAACTGCCTCCCTCTAAACCCGGCCTGAAACTTGGACGATTACTCTCTCCAACCTGTACCAACATGCAGATATACACACACATAACATAGACTGCATAAAGCAAAACTTTGTTTTATGGTACAGTTTGGTAAGAATGATGGAGCTACTGGACACTGGATTTTTGAAGCAAATAGTGCTAATTATATAAGAGTTTAAAAAAATATATCTATCTAATAACAATATAATTGTCTATTTCTGACCAGTTGTCTGGAGGTGCTTGGCAACAGCCGTGTCCTGGTAGCATTGCTGTTCCTTCTGGCAGACTCCAGTTCATCCTCAGTGTCCTCATCACTGGCAGGACAGGAGTCCATACCTGTAGCAGCCAGACGTACATCAGGCATCCTGAAGTCCTCCTGAAGTAGAGGTACACAAGAAATAGTAAAACATTGCATACCAGGGGGGAGAGTACCAAAATTAAAGGTTTGGGGTATTGGATTCATAAGAGTGATGACTGAATTGTAATTTTTGAAACTAAACTGTATTTTCAAGCAGTTTCAAGCAGCTGTACTCCATATGAGTTTTCTAGAAGCATATGGTACAAAGGGTGCAAGTGTGCTCACCTGATCATAGTCATCAAGGAACTGGTGTCTATAATGTTCTGGCTCTGCAGAATGTACGTCATCAGCAGCACCAGACAGTCCCTATGAACAAAAGATGAAGTGAATAAGAGTTGAATTGAAGTTGAAGAGTTGAATGAAGTTACTTTAAAATCAAACAGTTTTCTTGCAGCTCTCTAATGGTTGTAAGGTGTAAAGGCCAATTCGTGGTTTCCGCTTGCCGTCAGGTGGACCAGTGCTGCAGATGCAGACACAAACGCTCTTCTATTCATACTTCAGTGGTATATGTACATGGACACATTCCACACATGCACACAAGAAAACATGATGGCAACCTGCTGACAGCAAGAAGAAGTGCTCTTTTGTTTGCTGAATTTGGCTGAACAACATGAAAAAGCTAAAAGGACAAGGATGGGAAATAAACAGAACACACATACGGTTGATGAAACAAGCATTGCCCCAGGAGAACAACTCACTAAAAAGGACATATTGATATCTAGTTTGTCTCTCATTTAAAATAGGAGGATAGCCTTACTGTTGAAGGAATCTCCTGGCCCTCCACTCTGCCTCTCTGCATGGCAGGAGGGACCAGTTTATTGAAGTACAGCTCCAGTTCATCATCAGGCAGGTTGTTCAAATCAGCATCATCATCTAAAACCAAAAACATACATATAACATGACGAGCTTTGACATTATGTCGGCAATGTATATTAATTTTCTGTCACTAAAATAAAGAATATTTCAAGTCTATAAGGCATAAAAAGAACGTTATATTATTCCGGGGTGCAAATTCCAGAAGATAAAGAGGAGTCATACCTGTGATATCACTGTGCATGCTTTCCACAGACATGAGCTTCTCATTTGCCAGGAAGCTTGAGTTACTACCACTGAAATGGTCACTGTCCATTCCCTCACTCTGCACACTGTCCTCTCCAACTGTAGCTTGGAAGGCCTGAAGCTGTGTGGATTGCCCAGGAAAAAAAACAAAGGTACTTGATTACAGTTTTGTCAGAGACAAGAGAGTGTAAGTTTGCACTGCAATTGTTTGAAATTCACAACTGCAACCTATAGTATTGACAACAGGATTTATCTTGTTTTTCCTCATAAGTATCTTCTAAGGAACTGGGGGGTACACAGGTATCAACAGTGAGTTAAGTCTTAAAATGGGTCACAAGGCTCTCTGTTTTTCATATGCACATAAAAACAGTCTTTAAAAAAGTAACAGTAAAAAAGTTTTTATGAGCCAGAAACGACTATATTACCCAAACACAAGCAATTTATTAATAACACTATAGAAACACTGGCCAGAGCCTCCTTTTACTCTCAAAACAGTCTCAGTTCTTTGTGGCATGGATTCCACAACATGTTGGAAACATTATTTTGAGATTCTAGTCCATGTTGACATGCTTGCATCAGATAATTTCTGCAGATTTTTCAGCTGCACATTCATGCTGCCAATCTCCTGTTCTTTTCAAGGGAAGAGAGCTGGGACAGAGAGATGGATTGAGAAGAGGAGATATAAGTTGTATCTCCCTATCATCTTCTGTCATCATGGGCAACATAAGATCACTGGACAATACGATGAACGAGATAGCGGCCCCAGTGAGGAATCTGAGGGACTTCGTGAGTGTAGTGTTATGCGTTTCAGAGAGACATGGCAACAGAAAGATACTCCGGATCCCATTGCTATCATCGATGGCTTTCAGACAGTTTCGGGTGGACAGGAATAAATCCATGAGCGGAAAGAAAAGAGACAGCGGACTTGCCGCTTTTATTTAAACAGACCAGTACCATAAAGAACATTTCTGCAGCTTTAACTGTTAGCCATGGGGCCACGTCCATACTGCATACCCAGGGAGTTCTCACATGCCATCTGAGCCTCTGAAAATGAGCGTCCATGTATAAAAATGACTAATTATTATATGTTTAATGTGATTTCTCTGTTAAAACCCTTGAATTAAAGCATAAAGTCTATACTTCAATCACATCTTGATGGCTTTTTTTCAAATCCATTGTGGTGGTTGGTGCACAGAGGCAAAAATCATGAAAATTGTGTCACTGTCCAAATACTTACATGCCTAACTGTACATACAGACCAGGTTATATATAAATAACTGCAAAGGAGCCAGCATTGTTAAAAAAATATAAATGCCAACTGGTCCATCCATTATGAAAGAGCCACCAAGATTAGTACCTTTGCATCTGTACTATCTTTATGTCCAAGTTGGGCAAGCGCCAGAAGCCCTGTTGACAGATCTGTCAGGAGACAAAAAGTCCATTAGTATCATCAAAAAATGGTTCATCATTCTCATGATGGGAATTACTTTCTCTCTCTCTCTCATATAATATATCTATGTATCTATATATCTATCTCTCTCTCTATAGATAGATAGATAGATAGATAGATAGATAGATAGATAGATCTATCTATCTAGATCTATCTATACTATACTATACCAGTCAAGAATGGGGTTACCATGTCCCAGGCTGGGCAGTATGGGCACTAGACAGGTGCAGGAGCTTTTACCTGTTAAAAGTTCTGTGTGCCAGCCATGAACTGAGCCCATTTGTGTAGGAGGCAGCCCCAGCATGGAGCCTTGGTTTCGCGATACGCTTTCATCCAGATTAATCTTCACCAGCATGTCTGAAAGACGATGGGCTGCAATGAAGTCATCTGCTTTGTCCCTGTCATGAAAGTGACATGTAGTAAATAACTAAGACAAGAGAAAAAATATACATGGAAAAATATGGTGGAACAGAAATGAATATGGTTTGACAATATGAATGTCCAAAAAAAAGAAGGAATTCCCTCATACAACATAAATTCTTCATGTATTCAAATGAGGCTCTCATACTTTTAGTATGATTGACTACAGTTGAATTCCTCTCTGCCGAATGCACATCACTGTAAAAGTACTCAGGGAAATAATTTAACGTACATGGGTGGACTCAAAAAGATAAATGTACGCCAAGTTACATACGATATACATTAAAGAGTATGGCTTTTGTTTTTAGGCAAAGGTGAATATACTTACAAGTCATCTTTAAAGCTGAGGGCAAACTTGGGCTGTTCTCCAACTGATGACTGTGAGTTGGCCTGCTGCAGCTTTTTGCCCTCTAAATATGACACCTCACCGGGATCTTCTCTGTAAAGAAAGAGCACATAGCACTGCTTTCAAAGAAACAACTGCTTGTTAACATGCTTAACAGCTAGGTCCTGACTTAGTCTAAACATCCTCAGCGTTGTTCCTGTTACTTTTGAGGGAAATTTTAGAAACCAGAAAGGGCTGCAGCAACTTCCTATTAACAAACATGTATCCATATGCAGCTCTACTGTATATTTGGCAGGCATGTTTCAATGTTTTGTAGGATGTATTACTATCCATTTATTGCACATCAACAATTCCGATTTCAAATAGAATTTAAATGTTAATTTGATGCAAATAGTACAAACACAAATATCCCAAAACAAACCAGAATAATTTCAGTATCTGCTCTTACACTGTTCATTTAGCCTATGTGATGCAACAAACAAGTCACATATGTTCTAAGCAGCAGCAAGTTCCCACCTGCTGTCAGACCCGGGTCTAATTTTCGCAACTGTCGAGGCAGCCACCGGCAGTCCTGGGCCTGACCCCAGCGTCACATTCCCCAGTGTGGCACGGCCACTGGTGCTGTCCACAGACTGGCAGAGGAAACTGGGGAAGGCTTCATCTTCCAACTTGTAAAAACTGTCTGCCATGTCTTTGAATGGAGCAGGATGACAGCCAAATGTGGCTTGACCTCAGGTTAAGCCCATCTGTAATGTCTAAGAAAAATAAACAGGAGACAAGGCAGGTTAGTATTACTTTGAGAACTTAAAACACATCCAATAACTTATGCAAACGTTACAGTGCTCAAGCAAGAATGAGACAATGTGAACTTTGTCTATTTAGAAATGATCAGTTCTTTGATATTACCTTACAACTGTGAGAACCAGCGAAGTAAGGTTGCTTGCGAGTTCAAAAAATATACACACACACACACACACACACACACACACACACACACACACATATATATATATATATATGTGTATGTTTATTTGCAACTATAGAGTTTGGCCTATTTACACAACTAATTAGCTTACGTTAGTAACGTTAGGTTAGCTAACTTTTAACGCTAGTTGACCTGCTTGCTAAAAACAAATGGGTTTGTCAAACTCGCCAGCACGCTCTAAATTTTGAGTTACTCCACTGTCTTCGTTCATTAAGAGTTGCAAGAAGACAAGTTACAAAGAGCATAGTTAAGTTGATTAGTTAGGTAACCCTGCTTGCTAACTTAACCCAATTCTTTCAAGACTGGTCTATTTCAGCAAGAGAATTATATCATAATGTAAACGTTAGCGTTAGTTCGACTTCAACTCACATTCAATACTCTAGTAGCGGGCCAAGACAGCGGTTTTTTTTCACCAGCTCGACTTTTGTCTTAACAGACTAGTACAAACAAGTTGCAAGATGTAGATAAGTTCCAAAAGTAACTTTGCAAACACGTATGTTTTTCAATAATGCTTAAAATCAGGCAGGTAAAACAAACCGTGCAATAGTTCGCAGGACCAAGTAGCGCCCGGAAACCACAGGAAGCCCGCGAGAGCGTCACGTCGTGAGGGCAAGACTTAACCAGTGTAAACCACTTTGATTGGACAACCAAACCGACAGGGATGAAACTGTCAGTCATGATAGGTTGGCATCCATGTCATTCTATTGGATCGTTAGACACTTGGGACACTTTGGAAAACGGGCTCTTAATGAGTCAATCGGGTACCTGTTCTTCAAAGATGAATGAAAGAAGGGGGATGCTTATTTCTGACTTCAGCTATAATGCATCTGATATTGACAATATAAATAATTACAAAAGAAAATCAACTGTAAAATTGTATAGAATTAAACACACAGCTCCCCGATTGAGCAAAACAAATTTTCTACCAAACAGGACATAAAGCCAGAACACCACGAATGTTACTGGCTGAGTGGGGGGAGTTTATTGTATCATGTGTTCTGCCAAGCAGCTGCAGGAATGCCTTGGGTGGCAGACAGCTGCCTGCTGAGAAACTGCTAACCCATGCATTCCTAGTTTTGACAGACAGAGAGGCATGTGGGACATGTGGGAAATGAAATTTTATTCTCCCTGTAAAAAGAAATGACAAATTACTTATTTCCCTATTTTTTTTCAAGTAAAATTAGGAGGAAAAGGGCCTTATATTCATACATAATGTGATCCTTAATTGATACCCATAGAGTTATCTCTTAGATTCAACCAAAACACAAAGGCCATGGATAAGTTACATGCTCAATAATACTTCAGCAAGGCACACCTGAAACAAGGACTGAATCTGATTTTTCTGTTTTCTAAAATAGACCCCATCCAGTTGACAATCTCCGGACAACCATATCAGCTCATAATAACTAGAATATCAATCACAGTGTCAAGAATAACGGATTTTTTTTTACCTTGGATCCATTTTCATTTAAAAAAAAAAAAAAGGAATGAAGAGTCTCATATTCGAGCCAGTGACTCATGAATTAATTTTGTTTGTTTGTGTATTTGGAAGGAAAAATAATCAGGAACATTCTTTTCTTATGGCGTGTATTCCACCATGTTCAATTTCAAACCTCCATGAGCACTGAGTTATAAGGAAAAATATATCCTTTGCAGTTACTGATGGTTGACTTTGTCAGTCAGTGCTCCTGTCAATGATATTGACATTGTTTCATGACCCACATACATGGAAATCAACACATAGATGTGATTTTTTTTTTTGCACATTCCAAGTACTTATAGCATTAGAATACAAAGCTAAATATTGGGAACATTTAGTGTATCACAGATTAGCATATACATTTGACTAATAAAATGGTTATCAAAATGCCTGTCCTGGCCATATAATGCAAATTTCACAAAATCGTCCTGACATCTCCTAGTACTTTTTCCCCAATTTCTGCACAGAAGAACAAAACACAGAAAAAATGAATGTCTTTATTAGAAATGAATGGTAGTTTTGTGGCTCATCCCCATCCCCCAACCATAACCATATTTTAGCTAAAACACCCCAATATTACTGCCCTTCTGCCTCTGGTAAGGGCAGCAGTGCTCTAGAGGAGAGTCTGTTGGGAAGAGCCTGTTGTTGAGGTGGAATGGGCTCAGCATCACAGTGCTCTATGAGGGAGGAGGGAGGCAGCAGGTGACCATACCTGGTCCCCGCCCTGGGATGATCCAGAGGCGGAAAGAAATACCTGAAGCAACGAAAAAAATAGAAGACGAAAGACAACAAATACATGGACAGGGTGCAGACAATGACAATGGCATACAGAGGGGGAACACATAAAAGGAAGTAGAAATGAGAAATTAAAGGAGAAAGTATGCATTTGTGCTCTAAAGGTTTATCTTTAAAGGTGTCTATTCAAAGAGGTGAACCAATGCCAAACATGCTGTAATTAAAAAAGTGGAAGCTGTAAACAACATAACCATTCTCGTGCCAAAATGAAGCCCTCAACCAGTAATACCCAAGTATTCAGCTAGGACAGGAGAGACACACATCTGAAATGCATTACCACAAGGGCAAATGGTAGCTGATGCAGAAGAGACATTAGTAATGTGCAGGATGCTGGTATATCTTTGGAGAGGTCAGCTGCCGCAGGGGAGGGGCAAAGGGAGCTCTCTTGCCAATCCTGCATGCAACAAGCAGTACAATATGCATTACTTCAACAAAGCCCATGCCATACAGTTTTTTCAACCAGAAGATGGAATGCAAGAACACCTTAATCAAAGGTAATTTTACAAACTGCAATACAAAAATCCTATTTGGTTGCCAAGTTAATTATTCTATAGAATATCATACAGTACACAGATCTAATGTTACTGAGATTAGAGGTTAACTCAAGAGTTAAGTCAAACACAACAAGAATGGTTAATAGATAGAAGTTTTTTTAAACCAGAGGTTATTAAATTAAACATAAATACAGCCACATACAAACTCTGAAAAAAAAAACAGTGTTAGTTCAAACACAATTTCTTTACTGCCACTTTTTAATGCCTATAAATGTGACATTGAATTATCATCTATCTCTATCTATAACCCAAATTTTAAAGCAAGCCTTTTTAACTTTTGCTGAAAAGCAACCACTGTGGCTGCTAGTGACAATTATGGGATAATGGTGAATGCTTAAACATGATGAAATAATGATGTAACAAGTAGAGGGGAGATGAAGTCAGCGAGGCTAAAGTTTGCCAACGTTAGCCCCCATAAACTATTGGTCCTAACAGACCAAGTAAGGCTATATCAACAAATCCCCTGGTTGTATTGGATTGAGAAATTGTGCATTTTATTACTTATGAATTCCATAGGTTATGAAGATTGTATTATCTCATCTTTCAAAAGTTACACAGTCACGCTTTAAATCCGGCAGTGTCAATGGCTGTATTCATGCCCACGCTGTATTTGTGTATACTATTTTTCTAATGTTATTATAGGCTGTTAATAAGATTCATTCAAGCTGTCCTCCTGCTCAGCAAAGAGTTTGGCAATATTTGCTCAAAGGTACATTCAAAATACTGAAAATCGAGTTAGGAGAATCATTGTTGGGAAAATGAATGAGCTTCAATTTAAATGCCCATTTCATGGCAGTAGTAAAGAAAATACTCGATCTTGAGATGTTGTAGACTGAAACAAATCGAATTTCTCAATATTTACAAAATGCTGTTACCTAACTACACAATGGTTCTGCTGTACATACCAAAATAACTAGCACTCAAAATAATAGTCACATATCAAATGTATATAAAGAGCTTTATTTTACTTTTTAAACCATGAAAACGGTTAGCCCTGACACTGATAATGCAAATTGGAAACATGAAACCATTATAATAACATGCATCAGTACAAGTCAAGAGGAAATCACTAAAAAAAAAAAAAAAAAAAAAAAAAAGCACAACACACCGGGCTCCACAGGCTTGATGCCCACAACCTGTATGCTGGAAGCCAAGCTCTTTGCATGAGTGCAGCATTGGGTCAGTGTGGGCCCAGGAGTTTGTCAGTGAGCAGCTGCAGTCCCAGTCAGTGTGAGGCATAATAAGTTGTCAGTTCTGACTGGCTCGGGTTGGGCTGGGTGAGTGGCGTCAGATGCACCACACCACCTACCTTCCTGCAGACATCCCGTTCAGTGCATTCTGGGAGGTCTGAACGGAGGAGCCCACCACAGTGCTCATGGCTGTGGGCTGACCGGAAGTGCTGGTGAGTGGGCTCCCGTCTCCCTTCAGGATGCCTGTGCATTTCCAGTTGTCCATGTAGTTAGCTGCAGAGATACAAAGGATGTAAAGTCAGTGCTCCCACTGCTTGTAACAAGTCATTTCTTACAGACCTAAACAAGGGGAAAGCGCCGATGGGACATTTTGACTTGGGCTGATTTGACAGTTGAACTTCTCACTGTCACAAATCAGTGATTGCAGGGTTAATAATTTATATCATTCATTACTGACTTTTACATAAATACATGCATACAAAGGTGATTTAAAATGGCATGTATAGCAGCTTTGGTGCTCTCTGGTACTTTTCTGTTTTTGTTTATTTGTTCAGTTTTTCTGCTCCCCCTCTGCGATTACATTCACCAGGGAGGAACAGTTGAACTTTTGACAATTCACTCCACAAAGTTTTTCACAGATTTTTACACAACCTGAAATCTTTGCGTGGATTTTAGTTGGAGGAGAAGCGGCAGCTCTCTACATCACATAAAGGAGACGCAGGCAGGGGAGGTCCGCCAAAGTGCTTGTTAAGCAGGGATTCTAAAGGCACTCCCGTCAATACATTTGGCAAATGTCCAATTGCTGGCCAACAGAATGGATGAACTGCTGCTTCTCAGCAGAACAAACAGAGACTTTTCAATATCTGCTGCCCTAGTCTTCACCAAAAACTGGCATGGTGAGTCCTTTTTGGACGACACATTACATCTACCAGGCTTTCAGCTCCACCAAGACTCTACAGCTGGGCACCCACCTCAAAGGAGAGTAGCCTCAGAACTAAATTGTTTCCATTTATAGATGATTTGTCTGTCATCTATAAACTGTGGACTGAGCAATATTGAAGCTCTTTGGGACTACTTTGTAACCCTTTTCAGCTTTATACAAATCGACAATTCTTGATCGTACATTTGATCTGTTTTTTGTTAGGCATGGTTCACATCAGCAGATACTTCTTGTGAATAGCAAACTCAAAATGTTTGAGTGTTTTTTTATGAGTCAAACTAGCTCTAACCCACACCTCCAATCTATTTTCATCGATTGGACTCCAGGTTTGCTACCTCCTGACTCCACTTATCTTTTGTTGATGTCAGTAGCTGAGAGTTTCTCATACTTTTTCCAACCTACACTGTGAATGTTTGAATGATGTATTCAACAAGGACAATACAATGATTTATGTGTCATTAGCTGAAATTGATTGTGTTTGTTCATAATTGTAGCTTAGCTGAAGATCCGACCAAATTTAAGACAAATTTATACATTAGTACAGGCAATTCCAAATTGTTCATTTACTTTTTCTTCCCACTGTAGATACATTTATCACCTGTATCACCACCCAAAATCAGTTAAAAAAGAGACTGACAGGGAAAGGTGACAACATTTTCAGGCACTGGTGTGAATGGATCTTATCACTATGCAAATACTTCAGCTCAGTTTGTGAAAGTGGGATGCCCAATTCATCATTCTTAAATTGGCTGATGCCAACGATGCATCAGCCAAAGTCAGTCAATGCCTGGTGAGAGTCACTGTTTACTCAGCGTTGAGAAAACTGGCGTTTTAAACATAGTTTACAAAAAACAGCTTTGTTAGCTCATAGCACTAAAATAAAAGGAAAACAAATGAGCAGTCAGCAACAGCAGCTAATAAATCCTCCCACCTTTCCAGAGGCGCACACAGCCATCATCCCCGGAGGAGGCCAGTAGGGTGCTGGTGATGTTCCAGCTCACACGCCACACCGGGGAGTTATGGTTGTCAAACTGAGCCATAATCTGCACTTCAAACTTGGTGGGTCCTGTAGAGGTGCTCTCTTTCCTGTCACATGGATCCAAGATATAGAAAATCAGTTTTCACTGTGTTAGATTCTCATGTCTGTCATTTCTGATGTTATTTATGAATTCACTGACATGTAAAATGCAGGATGTCAGAGATTATACTAATCTCTGTGTATGAGTCCTTCATATGACAACTTTGACAATAAACAGAACAAAAAAAACCTGAATCAGTCACCTCATAGGAACAAGCTTAAAGATTCGGACATCTTTTGTTGCAATGGCAAGGACATGGAAAGACCTTCCCAGGTTCGGAGCAAATGCAATGTCATGGACTGCATCAGTGACGGTCATCAGCGTCTCTGCTTTAGCATACTTCCTTTTTAACATTGATAAAAAAATATTAAGCAATTATTAAAAACTTACAAAAGGAGTTGGATCTTTTTATCGTTCATACTGGTTAATATTTAACAGTAGCTTCCGCAACACTAGAGGAATACCTACCTTGTATTTTCATTGTATTCATAGATCTGAACTTTCCCACCATATGTTACACTGCTGTCATCACTCCCCACTGCAAACATTGGAGGGTGGGCACGTGAGCTGGGAGGTAGGGAGAAAACAAACAAGCAAACCAAACACAAAAAAACCTTATTTTAAACTACTAGACAGTTGCTCAAACTCTGCTATTTCCTATATGCTATTGGGAGGTAATAGTTTGTCATCATTTTAAAGTTCAGCAGCAGAAAACCTTGCATTTAAAAAGGTCAAGTTACAGAATGTGGAATTTAGTACTGGTATGTCAGAATGTTTGAAACTGCTTTAAGTAGTGAATGTAACATACTGGACCAAATGTTCTCGTTTTTAAAAAATAATTATATGTGATTAATTAATATTAATTAATATTAATTAATATCCCACTGCAGATATTTGTCAATTACTGGTCCCTGCCTGAATTCACCACTGTTTATTTCACATACTGCAACTACATACTACACTGTTTCTGTAGAAAAAGCTGTCCTAAGATTCATAGAGTCCTTAGCTGTTACAATTACTGTACTTACTCGTTGAGGTGTATGCAAACAAATTATAATTACACCTCTCAACTCTGAAGTAAGACCAGGTTGCTGGAGGGAAATGGGAACGTAGTGAGTGGAGGAATTTCTAGGAGATAATACGTTTCAGATTTCAGACCAAATGCAGTCGGCTTTTTTCACAGCAGACATTTTGACTCTTCTTAGTAGGAAAAGCACAGGTATTAATAACATTAACAATGGCTCTGTTCTATTCAAGAGTCCCAGTGGGCTGGTTTGGACGAGACGGACAAAGAGATGCACTAGTTTTCCAGCAGTATGGTAAAGCGGTATGCGCTGGCAAAAAGACCACTGCAAGCCGCTAGGAACAAGACTAAAACTCCCAGACAAACCAATATTTAACTACAGTTTGAGACAGAAATCGTAGGAAAAACGCTTTGTCTATTATCTTGAAATAGGAAGGAAGGAAATGTGTCTCTACAACGTCTTATTTAACCAATTCTAATTCTGGGAGATGAATTTGTCACTCAGAGGAGTATGGTAAAGATGATTGTCTTGAGAAAGAGAGATGATTACTCAGTTACAGCCCAATAAACTGAACAGCAAACTGTAAAAACATAAATAATCGTGGACTTCTACTGTAAATGGTCTTTAACTCGTGCCTTCTTTCATGCTATCTTTACCCTCCTTTGCATTGTGTGGTGTCCTGAGTTTGTAATGTCTTGTGTGTTTTGTGTTAAGTGAGGGAAAGAAACAAAAACTCTGAATGGCAAAAAAAAAGAACATGAAATTTGTTACTGCTTATATTTCACAAAGACAGCAGCAGATGTTTCATATTACTCAACAGGACTGCATAAAAAATTAAGGCAGTGTGCAGTTGAGATAAGCTATAGACAAAAAGAATTAATCTGAAGCATTAATTCACTTCATTTATCATAAGGCCCTGTATGATAGTCTAATAATAATCCTATAGAATGTACCCAATAGGGTTTAGTGACATTACCGTGACCTTAGAATACACTGTTTCATCTTTACTTACTCAAATTATTCTTTTGATATTTCCCTGTTGTGAGAAGAGCTACTTTGTCCACATTTATCTTCATCTTAATTTATCATATAGTAACATATGTTCTGTAGTAGCTAGTCAACGGTGAGTTTATTATATTTTTCTATCATATAAAAGCCAGAGCCAGTTGTGCTCTGCATCCACTTACTACCTGGCTGAATCTAAAGACCTGTGTGTCATGGCGCCCCATTGAAGAACAATTAATATATCCATATAATCCAACAAATTTTGATAACATACACCCACATACCCCATAAAATAGTGAAACTGGACTTTGGGCCATGTATGTGATATGTTTTCACTGCCTGGCATAAAGTCCAGCAACTAGCCAAAATTTGAAATAAATTCTTTCGTTACTCTCCAATATTCCATTATTACTCTCTTGTGATAGATGGGAAGCCAAATCGCTTTCCACAGTAGGGTTACAAAAGTGTTCATATCCTCAAAAGACATTGTAGGGAAACAAGGTCTCAGTGAATTCCAAGATTTACAATAGGTCCTATAACCTCCTGGGCACTCCTTTTTTTTTTTTTGCTATCTACAGTTGCGTGCAGCTCAAGGTGTCCCATGGGACAATGACTTGGAAACTCACCCCTTTCATTTGATCCTTGGCACCAAAGGTAAAAACATTGTTGTTATTCCTGGGATCTATCTAGATCCTACCTAGACTAGTACACTATATGGTCAAATATAACCTGTCATCCAGAAATCCAAACCAGCAATTGATACACTATAAATTTATTCACAGATCTTATCTCACACCTCGAACGCTACAATAAATGAATCTCAGAGCTAATCCGAAAAATGTCTTCAGTATTATGTCTAATATAATTGGGAGAACCATCCCTCACTCACAGTGTCTGCTATTACTTAATGACACCTCGCGTCTCTTGTTAGCTGGTCTCACAGCTGCTAAAAAGGATGGTGGATTATCATTGGAAACCACCACATACACTGGCAGTGAGGGAATGACTCTCTGTTTACTGGGATATTGCAGAGCTGGAGCTTTCCACAGCTCAATTGCATGATGCCAAAACACAAAATATTATTTGCTGCTCAAAGCTACTAGAAAAAATTAGTGTTTATTATAAACATGTGTGGTTAACTGTCTTCTTCTGCCCCCTTTCCATGCATTTGCTTACTTTCTTGTATAGATTATTATACATATTTATTATCTGCATATTCTTTGGTTACTTCATATATATACACATATACAATATAAGTTAACTCTTGGCTATTCATGTGGCTATCATCACACCTGATGGAGGAAATTAGTATCATTTTCTAATTCCTTTTGTGTCTGAAGGCTGTTGGTTCGTATGGATATTGGTCATGGGATTCCAGGTTAGCAGGGGGGTGGGGCTGGGAAATGGGTAGGTTTTATCGGTAGTTTGCTAATGTTTGTTGTATTTATTTCCGTTTTTGTGTTTGTGTAGACTGCCTTGGTTCATTATGTCAGCAGCTAGAGGGTGAGGGTGAAGGGGACTGGTTGATGTGAGGAAAACAAAGTAAGAGTTTGGGGGGTAAAGAAACTGTTGTATTACACTTTGCCTTGTCTGCCTTGTCATCATTTTTCTGACTATCATGGTGCTTCCCCTTCATTATATAAACAATCAAATATTTGATTAAAAAAATGGAGCTGTTGTTTTCACTAACATGAGGGTTAGTATATAACCAATTTTATGTTTATATGTTTACCTCTTAATTCAAATCCTCCAGTAACTTGAATTTGACTTTCTAGAACTACCATTTATTGCAAAGTAAGAAACAATATGGCTGGTATTATAAACATTTCAAACACTGCATTGTCACAGCATTTTGGATACAAAGTAAACCTGTGTTCTAACCTGGAGGGATTCCAAGAGATGCAGCTGCAGCTGAGCTTGCAGGAGATCTCGTGCTGCAGGGACCACTGACTCAGGTTCATCACATCCGGAGCCTCGTAAATCCTTACCACTCCATCCGCAGAGCAGGTGGTCAACATCAGACCCATGTGTTTGGGGGCAAACTTCACATCAGTCACTGAAGTTCTACTGTCCACTAGTGTAGTTCTCTTTATCTAAAACAGAAAAGTTTGAAATATTGGGGTCAGATCTTGCAACTAGGAAAAAAAAAAACTATGGTAAAGAGACTATCGGCAATGACTTAACGGGGCAACTACAGCAAAAAAGAATTAGCATAACACATCAGTGAGGTTCACTGTCCGAACTGCAGTTTATTGAGTACCATCATTCTGAATGCTGCAGGAGCTACTGAACTGAAGATTTATCTGTGATTTAGATATAATGTCTCATGTCTGTCCGGCTTGTTTAGAAAGGTGCTACAATTGTACTAACCCAGTGGCTCAGCCCTCTCTGTTTGTCATTGGACTCCCCTACAATCTCTTCCCAGACAGCAGCTGTCCTGTCAAAGGAGCAGGAAGCTAGAACCTGCCCGAATTCTGGATGAGCCCAGGTCACTCTCCACACTGATCCGCTGTGCGTCTGAGGAGAAGACAAAAGAGCTTCTGTCAAATCATTCATCTCCAAAACTAGTTCAAAACTTCAGATTACAAGTTGTATCTATAATCGGTCTATGCATCAGTCCACTAGAGACACAGAGGAGGAAATACATAGGAAAGAAAATTATCCAAAAGTGGTATGCTTTTATGTGAAGCGTACTGGCTGATAAAAACTTATTTCAGCAGGAAAGCCTTTACAGGTTAAAACGGATCAAGCAGCAGCAGGTGGTGGTGGTGGTGGTGGTGGTTTACCTTCCAGCTGGCGGTGCAGTGCCACTCTCCATTTTCACTTTTGTCCCAAACCTGAGGGGAATAAGATCACAATGTTGAGAAATATTGCCTTTAAGTATGCGTGTTCACGTTAAGATTGTAACATCATACACTCAATGACATACCTAAATGTGGTAAGGTATTCACTTTGAGAAGCTGACAGGTTTACAACTAACGCAAGATTACACCTTCTAAATCACAGCTGTACTACGCATGTGGGGAGCATTTCAAATGTATTTTGCCGCCATGTGCTAACTCTGCAGTGTATACATTAAAACCGCTATACAACTTCACTACAACTCCCTTAGCTTGTGTGCTACCGGCACAGCGACTAGCAAACAAGCTAAATGCAATAAGATAAAGCTGCCTTTAAGAGTCCGAATTAGCAACACATTTAACAAATAATCTAAAGTTACGTCTGTCAACAACTGGTGGAAAATGAGAGCCAGTAAATTCAACAGTGAGCTAAGCATGTTGCTAAAGTGGGTAACGTTAACAAGCTAGCTGTGCTAACAGTAGCAAACAGATGTACATTTCACGTAACTTACCTTGACACTTTGGTCACTGGAGCAAGTTGCCATTCTCCGGCCGTGAAAATCATACGACACATCGTGAATTAGATCTTTATGATCTGCTGCAATACTACGCGCTACAAACATGATTACGATTATATTGTGCCAGCAACATTAGCTAAACGAGTTAGCTAGCAGGCCTGTCATGTGTCTACTTGAGTGTGTGTATGTCTCTAGTGTATGTTTGGCGGGTAGTGTGTGTGTGTGTGTGTGTGTGTGTGTGTGTGTGTGTGTGTGTGTGTGTGTGTGTGTGTGTGTGTGTGTGTGTGTGTGTGTGTGTGTGTGTGTGTGTGTGTGTGTGTGTGCGCACACCGATCTTAACCACAGAGGGGCGCATTTACACCAATTGTAAGTAAATCATATTATGAGGTACTTTATGATAATGTTTATGTTGAAACTTGTCATGTCTAGCCGAAGAGCAACGTAATGTAATGTTAAAAAATATGAAAACGCATGGCTGTCATATTAAAATTAGTTAGTAAGTAACACCGTTACAATACATTTTAGGTCAACTGCCCTGTCACCGGGGTTGCCAGGTTTAGTAGAATATTTACACTACATTTATATTGATAAACATATTGAACACTTATAGACCAGAGGAGTGTGGACAGAAATGTTTGTAAAATACATACTTTGTATTGTATGCTAATTGTTGGTTATACTAATGTTCTCTGCATAATAATGTTGAAAAAATCATAAACATACATTTTAAAATATTAAAAATAATTTTGGTTAGCTTCAACTAAATATCAATATTGATATATGCCGATAAATATAATAAAACATCCACACAGCACTAAATGGCTGGAATTATTTTGTGTGGTAAGTTGAGATAAACACATAACTGGCAACCCAATTCAGTCAGAGCGCATGCAGTATTGTGCAGGAGCTGCAGACTTCCCGCAGGGATCCCAGGATTACAGACTGCTGTTTACATGGCTGACAGAAAGGAGTAACTTGGTGAACGGTGCTGCAAACACTCTGTGATCATACAGCAAGTGTCTCAGGGCACTAATTACGAAATAATGGAGCAAGAATTTGAAGACATCGATTCGTCCGGGAGATGGCAAAACCTTTACAATGTAAGTCCGGACACTGGGCCTCTCGTGTTTCTATGACGATCGGTTGCTAACTTACTTTGCTAGCTAAGTTGATAGCTAACCCGTTTACACATTTTCCACTATTTGGTTACTTTTAGCCTTATGGGTGGCACATTAAGCTCTGTTAATTTACAGACTAAAACACATGGTGTAAAGGTTGTATGTGGTGCTAAAAACTTAGTAAAGGCGAATGGGAAACTAGCAATGCGCGCAAGTGTTCGCCGACTTCCGTAGCTAGAAAGCTTGTCGCTAGAAAACGTGCAGCGGTACAGTCTTCATAGTTGAGTTCAGTTAGCTAATGCTGGCTGACGCTAGCAGACGTCAGCCGCGGTTTCTGAGAATTCATCGGGACTTCCAGAGAAAAGCGCATGTGTTTTACCACCAGCTGTCCAAGGGAGCCCAACATTTATTTTATAATATTTATGTTCCGGTGCAACTTTGGCACAAGTAATATGTAGCTCGGAACTGGAGGGTAGAGTGCAACTGGAGATGTTGTGTAGCGAACAGTTAAAATGATTAGAAGTTACAGAGAAGCACTCAACCTAAAAATACTGGTGCTACAGCGTAAACAATGAGTTTATACATTACGGCGTATTATTGATCTTGTTAAAGTGGCCAGATAAATTACGCTGATGGAGAACTCAAAAGTTAAAACAGTATAATCAGAGTATAATTTGTATATGCTGCAAAGTGGACTTTTTTTTTTCATGTTTACTTTACTACAAGTGTTGAAGCTGCTCTGGTGTCTGTTAAAGTCTGTTTTGTTTTGTTTTTTAATTTAGTCGCTTTTGTTTTTATCGGTAAAACAGCTACTATTTATCTGTCTTTTAAAAAGAAAGAGATAACACAGGTTGGTTGATCATCTTTGACCGCACCCCATACACTCAATGAAAGCTATTTGTAGTAAAAACAACAGCACACGGCAATATGATAAAATAGCTTGACAAATGAGAGCAAAGCAGAGCAGTACATGTCAATACAGATGACAGTCCCAATGAATCCAGCGCAAATGACATACTGTATTGAAGGTTTTTTATTTCTGTGTGTATTTGCATTAATGCTGCCAGTATTACTTGCCCGCACTCCTGTCAGGCAGGAGGTATATGTCCTATGTATGTACCACTTTGTCAACAATTTGTCTCCCATTGATGTTGCCGAATAAATCAGCCTAATGAGATACTGCTAACTTTCTGCTTGTCTTCTTGTCTCCAACAGGAGATCCGTAACCAAGCCAGTGAATATCCTTACAAAGTGGCAAAACTTCCAGTGAATCGGAATTTGAACCGCTACAGAGATGTCAGCCCATGTGAGTCTCATGACAAATAAGGTTTTTAATGGAAATTCATATCACTGCGAATGACGTCTTTGTGATTTGTGATATCTTTGTGATCTCCCATCTGGTTTCAGACGATCACAGTCGAGTAAAACTTGAAAACTCGGAAAATGACTACATCAATGCAAGTTTAGTCATGATGGAAGAAGCCCAAAGAGCTTACATTCTTTCTCAGGTACAGTGTAGTACGGGCAATGTAAATGACACCGTCTACATAAGTATACTTTGAAGAAATCCGTGGGCCACTTAAAGAAGAATGTGAAGGATTTCACTTTGATGTTCTGTGAGCTTTGATAATAACTGGGTTTTTTTGTTAATGAGCCTTTCTCTCTTTTGCTTCCACAGGGGCCGTTGAGGAATACCTGTGGTCATTTCTGGCTGATGGTTTGGGAGCAGTGTTCCAAAGCTGTTATAATGCTCAACAGAGTCATTGAAAAGGGATCTGTGAGTACACTTTGGCACCTGTTTATCATTCATTTATCACATATACCTTCTTGCCACTTTCTTACAAAAGTTCTGGGAGACATGTTACAAGGTGTCATATATTGACACTAACATTAAGGACAGATGTTTCTACAACACACAGATCACTTTGTATAAATTTTCTATGCTAGTTTGGCCCTAATTCATTCAAATCCTACACCTTTTTATGCGGTGTCATGAGGGTTTAGGGTTAGTGTCAGTTTAATGTTTTGTAAAGCTTTTGGGCTCTGTTTATGACTATTTATGACTTGTGGAAACAAGCTGCCGAGGACTATGTAGTATAATAACACAGTACTATTGACCATAATGATCTAAAGGATAAGTAACATAATCAGATGTGATGTTTGGACATAGCACATACCTTTACACAGGTAATGGTATTTTTGTACTGATAAAGATTTATACACTAAATTCAGTGCATCTATCCTGCAATGCTTCAGTCCACACACCCTTCATAGGACTCAGAGTATGTGGCTTCCTATCCAAGACTGAGGTAATTGATTCTGTCTTAAAAGGAAAAGTGTGCACAGTACTGGCCCACCACAGAGGAGCTACAGATGTCGTTCACGGACACCGGGTTTATTGTCAGGCTACTGTCTGAGGAGGACCAATCCTATTACACAATCCGAGTGCTAGAACTGCAAAACACAAAGGTGAGCATGGGAGGGAGACTACCTTTTTAGAATCGGGAGTGGTCCAGTAGTTTGTGTGTTGAAAAGTGCTACGTTTGGGGTTCAGGAAAATTGCAGTCCATTACTAAAATAAGTTATTTTCATTGCTTCGTAGTTTGTGTGATGTATTGCATGCAGAGCTCTCTATGCAACTCTCCAGTCATAGCCATATATCCTATATCCTATTTTTCTGTCGTAGACAGGGGAGTTGAGGGAGATCTACCACTTTCACTACACCACATGGCCTGACTTTGGTGTCCCGGAATCTCCCGCCTCCTTCCTCAACTTCCTCCTCAAGGTTCGGGAGTCTGGTTCACTGAGTTCAGAGCATGGGCCCTCAGTGGTGCATTGCAGTGCTGGGATTGGACGCTCAGGGACCTTCGCCTTGGTGGACACCTGCCTGGTCCTGGTGAGAACAGGGAGGGGGGATGTCACCCCCTTGAAAGGGAAATGTTGCCTAATGTCCAAGTTAAACAAAGAGTTAAAACATTACTAAAGAGGTTCAAGTTTTGGCAAGAGAGTAAGATGAGATACTCCTGATGTTGTTATTATACATAGTGATAGCTGCAAAGGGAGAAGTTGTGGCATGTTGGTTTTCAGTGTAAATGCAGAAAGCATTTACACTGAATACCTGGTAAATGCCTTTTTTTCCCCCCATGATGAGTAACTCTTAACCTCCTGTACTTCCATGCAAGTCTGGATAGTTTGAAAATACTTCGCTAACTCGTAGGGTCTGATGTCTTGATAAATTTTAAAATTGGAAAGACAAGTAGAAAATTACGTAAATACTGAATGTTACTGTATTGGCCTAAAGTAAGCATTTTCTGTGGTCATTCAACCTGTATTAACAGTTGTTTCTGTGAGAAATAATCTTCATCCACAGTATGATACTAGACAGTTGATAGGGCAAGATGACCATAAATACTCTAAGTTTTGAGATATCAGCAGTGGACATTAAGTAAAAGTCATCAATTCAAGAGATTCAGGTCTGGAAGAAGTACAGAAATTTAAAACTGTACTGACAAATCCTAGGAGAAGTAGCTGCATTCAAAAATGAAAGCTACGGTTCAGTTAAACCAAAACAGACCTAGAAAGGGAGCGAGATTGTGGTGGAAGAATTACTCAGATCCTTTACGTGAGTAAAAGTAGCAATGCAGCAATGTAAAAATAATCCATTGCAAGTAAATGTACCGCTTTCAAAATCCTACTTAAATAAAAGTATGTAAGTATTATCAGCAAAAGTAAAAGTACACAGAAAAATGTCCCCTGTGACTGATATACTGTATATAAGATTATTAGGTTGCTAATACATACTGTTGCATCAGTGTACACACTGTATAGCATTTTACTGTTGTAGCTGCTCAACAGTTAGGTAGTTTAATTTAGCTGTTCCCAACTGAGGTGTCAGGCCCCATCCAAAGGATTACAACTTACATTGTAATTTGAAAGCTGTAGAGAAATAACATAGTTATCAGGGTCTTAAATATTTAATAAAATATTTGAAAATAAGATTGATTGTGTGATTACAATTTAGTCATTATAATTATGTTACCTGTTGGCAAGAATAAGTCCTTTGTTCACCTTTTACACAGTCAAAGCTGACAGTTTTAGACTCACTGCTCTAAAAAGCAGCATAATAACAGCTTAGTTGATTTATTTTTGATTATTTAATCAATTGATCTAACAGGTATGAGTCTCTGTTAAGCTGTCTGATAGTCTTTCAGTATTTAGTGAAAACATAGGCTTAACTGCAGTTTTTTCAGTTGTATTCTAAACATGATAGTCTGTTTTGCAGATGGACAAGTGGAGGAATCCATCATCAGTGGACATACAAAAGGTGCTACTGGATATGAGGGAATATCGTATGGGTCTGATCCAGACCCCCGACCAGCTCCGCTTCTCCTACATGGCTGTCATTGAGGGAGCCAAGCTCATCCTGACAGACAACTCAGCTGCACAGGTAGCTCAGTCACAAGGCTGTGGAGTAAGACTGTACTTTCAGAATGGCTCAGGCTCATATTTGAGCTGTTGTGAGATAATTTACACTTTGTTGCTGCAAACAGTAATGTTTGTGGTAAGATTTTTTTTTTAGGTATCTCATTGTGTAATGTCTTCCGACAGCTCACACTTTTAGACTTGTGAATGCAGGAGGCGGTTGAGTCCTTTTTGACCACAGCAGTGGGGCCAGCCCTATAAATGCAAATGTCCTTGACTGACTGAATTACTGTCTGACTGACTGATTGTGTTGCACATTGATCAGCCAAATGCCATTTGACAGAGTGCTGAAGTGACACCATTGGTTTTTGCTCTTTTAAAATTAATTGGCGCAAACAGTTTCTATTGCCTCATCAGGGGGTGTTTACAGGCACTGTTGCCAATTTAGCGCCTTAGCCACTAGATTTACTGACGTTTCACACCCTTTTAATTACTTTTCCTCACAAAAGTACGTAGTGACAAAACTAGCAACTTTTTGGACAAACCTTAGCTACTTTCTATAGAAGAGTGTCACCAGTGAGTGTGAGGTCAGGCTTTCCCTCCGCAGGCACACCTTCCTATGTTTCTCATGCAATTGACCGTACAGCAGCTGACAAAGATGTGAATGAGCTTCTAACTTTCTCTCTGAGTGATCTCTTTACAGGTAAATGCAACCAAAATCACAGCACAGCTGTTGCCTTTAACTTATGTGTAGGTGATTTGGTCAGATGATGTTGCAGTTATAAAATCAGGATTTTAGCTGTGCGGAGCAGGAGCTTGGAAATTGCTTGGAAGTGACTCCTGGTTAACATGTCGTCTTAATGGGCCGGGTTTCAGTCACTATTTCATACTTGTTCCACTGTCTGACAACTGAAACAGAAAAACGTGTAATAGAGAACATCTTTATGGGGAATTCAGCCATATCAAATTACTGTAAATGTGAGCACAGAGAGTAGGAGAGAAGCAAACAGATAAAGGGCGCTCAAGCCATATACTAGGTTTTAACTTCGTCTTGTTTGTGGAGTTTCAATCACACAAAGTCCTTTAGCAAATATGGTCCCTATCGCTAGCTACACTAGCTAGGAAACTCATCGTCACATAATGGATAAGTGTCAATTTTAGGAGAAATTATAATGAATAAATCATTTTTCATTGGTTGATCCATACATTTTATGACCCTTATCTTGGTCCAGGTCAAATTATTTTAATTATATTTTTAGAAATTATTGTTATGTACTGCTGGGAAATACTGAAAAATGTGCTGTAATAGCAAATAGTAAACAGTCTTTCTAGACCATTATGTCCCTCCTACTCTCGATCATATTTTCATACTTTAGCCAGTATGATTGTGAAGCAGGTATTCAGTTGCATTCTAAGTGGTATTAATAAGGTCTTAAAAACTTAAGCCTTAAAGTGTTAACCCTGCAGAAAACCTGTTTTTCTGTTCTTCCAATCGGTCGACAATAAATTATCTTAATAACAGACCACATAAAATACAAATATTGAGAAACTCAAGCAGCTGCCAGTGTTGTAAAGTTTAAATTTCCGTTAGCTATTCTTAAAGGGTAGGTTCAGATTCTTTCAAGTCCATCTTAATACAGTGCTCACATGGCCATGTGTTCACAGTTAGGGTTAGGGTTACATTTTGCTTACATCTTGACTTATTATAATTGGGAAAGCACAGGTGTAATAAAATTAACAATGGCTCCGTTCTGTTAAAGTGTCCCAGTACGCCATGACAGCGTGACTGCGAGCCAGCATGTACAGCGCTAGAACCCTGAAACTGAGGCAGCTAAAAGAAATTTAGCCATCTCTCAGCATCAAATTATGCTTCTTGACAAAAAAACTGTCTTTGAGACAGCTCACATAAAGCACAACTACTAAGAAACTTAAATGGTTGTGGTGAGGTTATGAAGCTTAAAATTCTGCCAAGAGCAGCTTTAATGAAATATAAGTATTATATACATAAGCTTTTTTAAGTCTGCCATTGTATCTTGTATGTAACCCATGTTTCTTTGCATTTCTGTAAGTTTAGATTCCCTTTTTTAGGTCTTTAGTCCATAAACTGCAAATGTGCAAAAACAAGGGTGAATGTGGTCACAAAAGATTCACTATTGAGGAAATGACAGTCTTGGGTAGCTCAAAATATTTTCCTAGCCTGTCACTGTCAACAGATGAAACTTTGTCTTTCTCTCTGCCGGGAGCTGGGAGTTGGGAGGAAACTTACTGTAAATTGTGTGTTGTGTCTTTGTGTCTTGTTCCCTGTAGCAAAACAAGCAGAGAGTGCTGCCCAGATCTGCCCCCTCCTTGGAGCCAGATCTGCCCCCTCCACCACCTCCACCCAGACCTCACCTCAACGACAGCAGGCCCAACGGGCAGCCAGCACCCTGTCTGGAGCTGCAGGCCGGCTCAGGAGACCACCTGCTGGCAACAGAGCCAGACAGCCACGACCAGAACGTGGAAGAGCATTCTGGGCAGTAAGTAACACAGCTCAGGACTTCTTAAAGTGAATTTTGTCAGGTTCATTGTGAAGACAGGTGAAATGCTGTAGTTGGACTCCTCACTGTGTACAGTCATGCGATCCAAGCTCGGTTTAAAACCTTCATTCCCATCTATGCTCTAAAATTTCACTTTGAGATTACTCTTTGACTCAGATTCTAACCCTCCTCTCCTCCCGACAGTTTCACTGGTCATTCTTACGTAATAGTACTTGAATTCTCTGAAACGGTAGTGGCATGGTGTGTGATATGATGTGTTGACCACACTGTTGTTTGCTGACTGCTTTCCCTTAACTGACTCTTATTTCAGTGTCAGAAAGCGACACCGCGAAGAGAGGATTGCCAGCACCGCTCAGAAGGTCCAGCAGATGAAACAGAGACTGACCGACTCGGAGAGGAAACGAGAGAAGTGGCTGTACTGGAGGCCCGTCCTGCTCAACGTCGGTGCCGGGGCAGCTTTGGCTGTTGGCCTGCTGGTTTGCTGGTTGTACTCCCAGTGAAACCCTCTGGGTCACTTAAAACTGACTCTTACTTTGCACCAGTACCTGGGGTTAGGTACTTCTCTAAGCAGATTTAGATGATAAGATGTGCATAACTGAGGGTATTTATTTCTTTAAGGTCAAAATGCAGGAGCGCTAGATCAAATGAGTGTGTGTATATTTTTCATGTAAGATCTTAACAAACATAGTAACATCTCAGGATCTTGGTGCCAGCACGATGATTTAATTTCTTTACTTTTTGTCACAGTTGATGAATGTACTGTATCATAGATAATTGCTTTGAAAGAAACTTACTAAAGGTGCAGTACAAAGAAAAAAAATATTCTGACAGGTTTATTTTTGCATTCTTTACTTGTAATGGTCAGATGTGTGTTGATCATCTGTGGACATGTTTTACATTTTGCATTTCAAAATGACTTGTGTTGACTGTCCATCCTACCATAGATACGTAGGAAGATTCCACACCCTAGAGGTCAGCTATGGAGTTTTTTCCCTCATTTTTCTGTAATGAATTTTGCATTTCATACATGCATTTAGAGGTTTAGCAGAGCGCTACTTGTTCTTCCATACACATTTAGCAGGGCCTCCCAGTATGTTTCAAACTCTGCTAGAATATTAACCTTTAATTTTCTGTTAAATAAGCACATTTTTTCCATTAGTTTTGGTTGTCACATCGATCATACTGGCTGTTGGGTCCCTCACAGCTTAATGCGTGTATTCACCCACTGGATGGGTTCATATGTGTTCAGGTTATCCCACTTTAGGAAACCAAAGCAAAGCTGTCCATTTTTATTAAGATACCAGCCAGGCAAGCTGTTAAATTGTACTCCCTTTTTGTGGAATGTATTTTCTGTTGGATCTTTGACATAACTGACACTTGCATTGTTAGAAATGATACCAGTCAAAGCACCTCTGTGTTGCATGTGAGTTTTTAATTTGAACCCATAGTATCACCAAATTGATTTTTAATTGACTGGGACCAATCTAAAGCTATAATAGTGCAATTTAGAAGTTGGAGCAGAGCACCATGAATTGAAGAAGAGAGTCTTAGGAAAGAGTGATAGCAAACATGTCTGTACCCGTTTGTTAGCTGGTTTGAGATAGCTCTTAATGTGCCTTGAAGTGAGTTAAATGGAAAAACGTGTGCTCTGAGGTTTCCTAGCATGATCAGTACACAAAAGGGTTTATGTGAGCAGTTGTTTCCCACATAACAAAAATAACATTACATCGACTGCTTTGTAGTAACCGGAGGTGTGATACAATAAATGGTATCAGAGTTGATTGCACACCAAATGTGACATTAGCATGAACTGACTCCTGAGATGAAATGATGTGCTGGTGATTGGCAGGTTACCACTGTTTGACATGGCTTTTACTCAGCGTTAATTTAACCCAGAAAAGATATGTCTGACCATAACATTCCATTCATTCTTGTTTTCCGCATAAGATTTCAGGGGAGTTTTGTACATTGCTGAGCTGCAGTGAGAACATGATAGATGGTGTTTTAAAAAAAAAAAAAAAAAAAGCAAACAAACATGAAATACTGATTAAAATAAAACATTCATCTTTTTTTTTTTTTTTTTTTTTTACCTAACCCTGCTTGTCTGCCTGTGTTTTCTTTAAATTGGTGTCAGTAAAGCAGCTTTACAGTATCCACCCACAGCTCTCCCCATCCCTCCATAATTGCATTCCGACCATGAGCTAAATCAATGCAGCCAGACTGGAGGTCTCTCAATGCAGATTCCAGGAATTGATTCAATATTTCAAGAAGAGGCCTTGCTCATATTGACTACTTTAGTAATTTTATTTTCTCTTGTCTGTGGGATAGCACTGCTGTATGCAGAGGAGGAAATACCTGTTGTACATAGCTGTCCACTGAAAGAAACTGCAGATTTCTTTCCTTTTCTTGAGTACTACTGAAAGTATAACCACATAAATGCTATATTTTAATTTAAGAATGAAAGGGGGGAAATTTCAATTCTTTTTATAGTTTAAAACGGGTTGATATGACATTAAAAGTAGCAACAAGTAAATAGATCTTCCAGGCCTATTGATAAAAACTACAGATTGTACTACAAAAGGGTCCTGTACTGGTTGTCGCAAATCGAATGCTGTTGGAGGCGACAAATAGGGCAGCCAGCGCAATCCCTGAATGAAAATGGCATATATTTCTTCAACCAATATGAAATAAAAGTAAGATAAAATTCCACTAAATTGAAGCGTCTCACCAGTGATATCCCGATCCACGTACATTATTTTGCTCGAGGGCAGGCTTGTGGAGGAATTGGGTTTGACCACGGACGTTGTCAGGCATCGGTACAGCCGCATTTGTGCTTGCTTTTCCGCCACAGTTCAAACTGGCAGTTGTGACTGTCAGGGTCAGGAGGTGGGATTTTGCTGAGTTACAGACGACAAATGCATACACATACCAAATATAGCGCCATTAAGACAAACACAGTTGTTTATTGTTCCCGATAGTACCCTACTGCTAGCGTGACTAGCTATTAAGCTGTAAAGCTGGTCGGAGAGCATCAGCTGCAATGTCTCTGCCTCCAGAGAAAGTCTCCGAGCTCAAACAAATCATTCACAACCATCTGCTCAAGGTGAGAAAACCCGCATAACTCTAGCCTTTTATTTCTGTACGTGTCTTCGTTCTTCAATATTGTCCCTTTCCGTGCCGTGCCGTAATTCGCGACTGGTCTAAGGAGACCGGTGCGACTGTATTCAGTCGCGAATTCGCTGAGCTGCGGAAAGCCAAAGGTACACGATTAACTTTAAACGGCGAGGAGTTTATGCTAAGAGGATAATCAGATACCATTAAAGCAGGTGACAATTATGAAGCCTTCATAGGTAAACTCTGAAGTGAATGTCCCCGTGTGACGTTTGTTTAGGCAGCGTGAACGGAAAGGTGGGAGGTTAATAAGGTTTTTTTTCTTCTTCTCTGGTTATCAGATGGATATCCACGGGAAGATCCGAGAGGTGCTGGCTGAGACTGTGAGGGATGATCAAGGCCCAGCGCATCGATCTCTGTCTGAGGCCGACTTTCTACGTGCTCTGCAGTGCAGGGGTATCATAGAGGATGTGATGAAGGACCTACACTTTAGCCAGGTTGACCAACCATTTTGCAGGCAATTTTCACATTGACGTCCTTGATGATCAGGCTGGCAGCAGTTAACGAATTCAACAGATTCGAAATTGAAATAGACTTTTCCCAGCTGAATGTCAGAAACAAATACTTATATTATATATTATATTTTCATTGCTGATATACCAATTTAAACCCAGATCCAGATAACAGTTTGCACAATGTATGAATTCAATCACCTGCTGACTGCTCTGCACTTCTGTCACGTTGGTCTGCTTGGATAGGAAGCACCCACAGATGAAGAGACGAGATCTCCTACAAAGTCGGCTACTCACTTTGTTGAGAAAGATATTAGTCATCTGAAGAAATGTAAGAAAACATCATTTACTAACGCAAATAAACCAACATAATAGCAGGGCCTCTTTCAGTAAAGATATCCTTGTTAATTGTAGGCAGCGAACGAGCGAAAAGAACTTGCAAAGAGGCAGGAGCACTTTGACGTTTATGCAGCGCAGACTTTATTCCATGAGCTGACGCTGTGGCACTAGCATGCCTTCGTCAGAGTTTAAAGAACAAGACAAATGAAATCATACGTGAAGCTGAACAGCAAAACCCAATATGGGTGCAAATAAATGATAGAAATATACAAAAGTAGATCAAACAAACTGTCTCTTAATATACAGTTTGACAGTTGAATATTCAGAATATCAGAGCGACTTTGCGACAAAAAAAATCATCATACAAAATATATATGACGGGAATAATTTGCAAAACATCAAAAAACACAGTCCCTCACCCTGATTATATAAAAGTATAAAGACAGAGTAGCACACGACATAAAGCTGTTAAAGGTGCAATATGCAGTATTTATCTCTTGAACTACTTTGCATATTTGTATTCTTTATGTGCACCCATATTGGGTTTTGCTGCTTATATTGAGGTAATACCTGTCCCTCACTATGTGAACCTTTTTCATTGCTCTGATGGTCTCTCTCTGGGAAATCTTGCCATACACTGTTGGCTATATACAGTATGCAGGGCTTAAGGATATTTAAGCCGTGTTATTGCATATTGTCTATTGAACTCAGTAAGATTTTATTTATTGTAATTGTTCTTTTGACACAGACTCTTTACGTATGATGTGATTTGTATTGTTCTGTAAATTCAGAAGAAGGCACACTAATGCCGAAATGACTGCTTATGGAATAAAGTCTGTGCTGTGTGACTGTCAAAGTGCTGCTGCCTGTTTGCAAGGATTTTTGTTTTTGTTCATTTGTTTTTTTACTTGTTCGCTGCCTACAATTATTAAGACTGTCTTTACAGTTGAGCACACCTCCCTACAGTTTTGAGCGTTAGCTACAAAGTAGACAGATATCCTTGTTAGTGTCTGAACAGTTAACTGAAGACTTTTCTTTCTTTTCTTTCTTCTCAGCCAATAGTGACCCGTCAAGGCGGTGCCTGTATCTGCAAGTGCTTGGAGGTAAGGCCTTTCTGGAGCACCTGCAGGAGCCGGAGCCTTTACCTGGTCAAGTGTGCTCTACGTTCACACTCTACTTGCACTTCCGCAATCAGAGGTTTCGCTCAAAGCCGGTGCCCTGTGCCTGTGAACCCAACCTGGAGGAGGGCTTCCTCTTAGAGATTCATAGAGATGGCATAGGTACTTGTAAATCAGCAATATGGGTGTCAGTCAGGTTCAAGTGTCTTACACTGTTGCATCATGTTTCTTCAGATATTATCCGTACCCAGTTTTTAACTTTTCCCACTTTTGGTAGACATGTATTATTTTGAAAATTTCACGCACTACTGCTTTAAAGCCTCCAATGCCTGGCATCACTTTTGGCACTGCAGGAGAGGCTAGTAGAATGGCGGATGCGACAACCATGCTGTCTGTGTGTGACCCGGTTCACTTGGTGCTGATCAAGACAGACACCTCCAGTGAGACGACGCTGGTCTCATCCTACTTCTTGGACTGGAGGACAGTCCTCAGCTCACCTAGTGGAAAGACCTGCTTTGCTGTAGAGCTGATGGGAGTTGGTGAGGAAGAGTGATTCTGCTGCAGTGATGGTGTATACTGAATTATTCATTTTATTTTAGTATTTTTAATGTATCATCTCTACAGTTAAGAGCTAAGACTAATGAATGCAGTTCATTGGTTGAGTAGTTTCTTATTGTGTCATGCACAAACAAGTGCCCAGCCCACGTGGACACATTAGACACCAAAAATACAATTGCGGTGGTAAAACAACATTTGTTAGAAAATTAAACTTATAACATATACCATTAAATTGGATTACATTACACTAGAAACAAAAAAAAAAAACTTTGTCTCCTCTCTCAAGCTTTACAGATAAAAGGTGCCACTAAAAAGGTCCCCTCTTTAAAAGGCAAGTCAAGTGTTTGTAATTATTCAACCGGAAGAACTAATCGGACGTGACAGACATTTTGCTAGAAAGTCTAGCCCTTCAGTTATCATACAATAGGCAATAGAGCATCAGATGGACTTCACCTAAATCTGCTTCAATAACAAATAATGCCTTTAAACCAGCAACTTTCCTGATTCTACACCTAACAGCAGTTTAACTGAATGCAGCTGTGCACATAGAATAGTACTATGTACAAATAAAACCACAATCACAGAAAGTAACCAGCTGCTATTATAATACTATTGCACTATTGGTCAAAATAGTTCTAAAGTCATCCTACTTGGAACCGCTTGCATCATCTGATGCAGGTTGGGCTATTTCATGCAGATGATTTTGTTAACGGTTGTGTTCACACACCGGTCATGTCAGTTTCATTTCAGAAACCTTTCTGAATTACACTATAGATTTCATATACTGTAACTTACTGTATATGTAGTGCCTATAAGCGTTCTATTTGTAGATGATCCTCCTGGGTACACTGAAAGCTTTTATATTTTTGCAGTCCAAATGAATATTTTCCCACAACCTCTTGTGAAACATAAGCCTGTTGAGCCTGCAAAGCCTCGGTTCCCAGCCTGTCTGGCTGATGACCCTCGTAAAATGAAGCCGTGTCTATTTACAACCAGTCCTCACATGCTGAGCATGTCTATGAGCTGTGAGTAGTTCAACCAAAGACTGCTTTTTTTTTTCCCTCTAAACTTAAGAGATTTCTTTATTGAATAAGGTTAGAGGCCATAAGATGCAAAATTCTGTAGTATTTTACAAGAAATAACCAAAGGTCATGGAAAAGTAATTATAAAATAATCTAAATTTGAGTAGCAAAACTATATTTTTTTCTCTTCAGGTCTGACCCCCCACCCCTGCGTGCGCGTGTGTGTGTGTGTGTGTGTGTGTGTGTGTCACCAGGAAGCGAATGTAAAGTCCCAGCTGGTGTTTTGACAGTCACTCTGGAGCTCTACCCTCCCCTCACAGAGACTCTGAGCGCCGACATCATCGGCACACAGGTCAGCACACTGGAGTCTCTTTATGTCTGAATCCACTGTTTATTCATCTGCTTCATTATTCATGAATAAAATCAACCATTGTGAACTAATAGTGAGTCAGTACAACAGAATGCTGTTAAGGATCAATATTCCTGAGAAGTGACTACACACATCATTAAAGAAACATCACAGCTCTATATTTAGTATATGATGTCACTGTATTTCTCATTCAGCAATCACTGGAGAGGCAGAGAACGGCAGAGAAGGAGAGGCTCTTCTTGGTTTATGCCAAACAGTGGTGGCGGGAGTTCCTTGAGATCCGACCATCGCACCAATCGAAAATGGTCAAGATATTTGCGCAGGTTCGCCTAAATTCATGTGCTGTAGACAAAATTTAAACCTTTATGTCACATAGTTTGTTTGATGTTATGGACATTTTTCCGAAACCAGGCAGGTTCTTTATTGATTTTTATTAACAATAAACCTGTGGAGTGGACAGAGAAGGGAATGTTACATGTATACACAGACACTGATGAGAGAGTTCCTCAGAGCAACCTAATTTCATTTGCACTGGTTCAATGTGTTAGTGGTGTGGGAGGAGGACCTCTCATATTCCTAACCACTTTAGGGATTATTGAATTCGTAATTCCTCAAATTCGTATCTAGCTCCATGCCGTTCACTTACCTCAGGGTGTGTGTCTCTGGGGTTCACGCAGGATGAGAATGGCGTCAACAGACCGGTGTGTTCCTATGTGCGTGTCCTCCGGGCGGGCCGGCTGCTGGAGAGTCCTCGGCAGGCGGCCCGCTTCGTCAGCCTGCTGGCCCACGAGAAGGCCCCGGTGGTCGGAGGAGGAGGAGGCGGCAAGCAGGAGCAGTGGTGCACATTGATGGCTTTCCTGTGCAGAGGGAAGGTAAGGAGAATTGGCTTCTGGCAGTCACAACAGAGAGGGACTCATTTTTCAGAAGACCACGCACTTACTGCATTCCTAGATCCTTACTGTCGGAGGCGGATGGCAGATTCAACGGCAGATTGATAGCTTCTCATACCAAAGTTCCTGTGAAGTGGGAGGTGTTATATTTATTCTACTAAATGAAAATAAATCTTAAGTTTGTAAAATGTCTATCACTCACCTGGCTGAGTCTCTGGACTTATTATTCAAATCCATTTATTTTCTTAGTCTGTTCACACATTAAATATGAATCCCATAGATCTAAAGGATGTGGAAGATATCATTGTCTTTATTGGAACTGAAATATAGTTTAGACCTTGTTGGGCAGTGTGTTTTCTGACCAGTCAAGTGAGCTGTTTCAGGAAGAGTCAGCTATATTATTGCTTTTTGTGATTTACTATCTTGTTTGTTACATACAGTCTTTGATTAAATGTAAGGCAATCATCCAAACTCTCCATTTGGCCTCTCCTTAATGTCTTCAGAGCTCTCCTTTGCTCTGTCACACTGTACAAACAGTTTGGACGTATCTAACAGTGCTCTTGTGCTAATGAATACATCTTTCCAAAGATGATAATTATACTCAGATGCAGCATATATGTTTGTAGATTGTTTATATGTTGGATGGAGATAACAGGATCTTATAGTTGGTGATTATCAAAAGGGAAACATTGTAATTTTTCTTAACGTATGTCTCCATTGTTTTCATGCATTGTTAAGCTCATTTTTGTAAATAGGTGTCGCAAACGCTAAAACTCTGTTTTTTTTTCCGTTTGAAAAATGGCATGCTCCAAAAATCACACACTGGTGTCTAACAAGAAAATGCTGCAACAATAACTCCTCACTCAAGACCGCAAAAAGAAAAAGAGCTTTCTCTTCTAACCCAGAGAATCTAACCATTAGTTTAAGCTTGCAGTCATTTAATGAACAGTGAATATTAAAACACGTTAACCCACGCAGTGTGACGTGGACTGCTTTTGAGCCTCTCCTGAATTGCCCAACTCCAGAATGATAGAACCTCCCATTGTCTAATATGACACTGTAACCTAGTTGGACAAGAGTTTCCCTCCTTAGATTTTCACATCCTTACATCCAGATTCAAATTTAGTGACTCTAGAGCATGGTTGCATGATATGGAGTTCAAACTAAATACAGAATACAACCATGGCAAGAAGATGGCATTCAGCGGGAACGAAGTTTGACCCCTCTAATAATGTCAGCTTTGAATTAATGTCACAAATTTTTGTTGCCTTAAAAAGGAAAGTTTTGTTCCGCAAGTCAGAAAGGAGCACATAAACTCGGTTCGGCCGCATTTACATTGACTCCATTTCTGAGTACAGCTGATTGTGTCATTTCTGAGAAAGAAGGAATTGTACAGAGTTGACTGACTGATGCTTTTTCATCTCTCGACTAGATAGTGCGGAATTTCCCAGACCACCACAGGATAAATGTTTCCTGCCTCTCCTCTGTGACGGGCTGGCAAGACAGACAAAACACAACTCTCACAAAGTGGCCCTTGTCAGCTGTGATTTATGAGCTTCATTCCAGGGAAAATTAATTTAGCCTCATCAGTCCCCAGCCTGTTCTGATGCTGCCGTCCATATTAGCACTTCTGGGAACATCTATCATCCTGACTTGCCCGTAGCTCAAGCCAGCACACTGCAGCAGCAGCAGTCCCTTGCTCAACCCCGGCCTCTTTACTGGAAAAGTTCAATAAGTCAAATAAAAGTTGCTTACTGTCATGGACAATTTGATAACTACAGAGCTTATTCCCGCCCCAACAGACTTTTCTTGTGTGTTAAATACTTCTGTGAAAGGCAGACAGTGCAGTGAGAACGGGATATTGTGTTTCTGTTAGAACTTAGAATACGGCAAGATTAAACTCTGGGCCGTCAAAGTGTAAATTATGAATTTGTCCCCAAACCAAGGTCACACCTAAACTGTTTTGTTTTTTTTTTACTTAGAAATATTCTTCAAACTGCTTTTTCTGATTTTTGTTAGATTTCAAGCAGAGCATTTCAGTGAAATGGCATGCATCAAAGAGGGCCCGAGCTGAATTTGAATCCGCAACATTGCAAGTACATTTTTACGATGGAGTATCAGGGCCACTGTTAGGGGAAAAAACATCAGGGGTTTTGAGAAACAAGTCAAATATTTAAAAATATATGTTTTAGAAATTAAGTCATAATGCTTTAGAAATACAGTCGAAATATTTTGAGAATAAAGCTGTAATGTTTCTGGAATGAAGTCACAATATTTCAAGAATAAAAATGTAATATTTTCAAAAATAAAGCCGTAATATCTCGAGGATGAAGTTGTGATATTTTGAGATTAAGGCCGTACTGTTTCAAGATGTTCATATTCCATCATACATTTTTGCAGCTTGCCCCAGCCTCCAAGAAAAACAGAGGGGCTCATTGAGCATGGAAGTTCATTCGTGACCTTTTGAAACAGTATATGTAACAAAATAATTTAATCTCAAAGGTTCAATTATTAGCTTTCAGGGCTTTCAACTGGCTAACCTCTTGAAGAGGTTTCACCAGGATTAAAAGAATCTGTTGCAACTTTGCAGCTTCAGAGAGGCATGACCTAAAATGACGCACAAAAAAATCCTCTTGCTCTTGAAATGCAACTGATAAAGCTATAATTAAAAGAAATAAGGGTTAAGTATAGGTGTATCAGTCTTGATTGATGTTAAGAAAATAATAAACATGGTTGATATAATGTTGATATTATAGTTTCCACATTTTAAATTCTCGAGAGCAGCTGAATCCATCACTGTCTGTCCTCCCCAGGGGGATTGTGAAGACCACGCCACCCTGCTGTGCAGCCTCCTCCTGGGCTTTGGCCTGGATGCGTACGTGTGTGTGGGCACCAAAGCCAAGGGGGTGCCACACACCTGGGTCCTGACTCGCGGCACTGATGGGAGCATTACCTTCTGGGAGAGCCTGACGGCACACAGGTCTGATTTTTTTGGGACAAGTGTTTTTGACACCTGTTTTTACCTCTCCCCTTTCCCTCTGGCATCAAACTTCAGCTTCTAAAATGGCGCTCTCAAAGTATTTACATGTTGGGCGGAAGTGAAAATGCAGCATATTATAGATATTGGGTGATGGGTACTTTTAACATTAAAGAAGGCGAAAAGTCATATTTCATAGATAGCTGTGTGCTCGTATTTGGGCAAATGGAAAAGTTTTCCTGTACCTGCTAAAACCTAAGCACTCATTTGAACTACACTGGGTTTTTTGTTTTTGCCTCAGTTTTCCTCATTAGATCGTCGTCGTGTCTTTGTCAGAAGGCAATCTTAGAATCCCATGAATGGTTCTCCATGAAATTTTTTGGCAAGACTTTGGGCCAAGGAACCGTTGATTATATTTTGGTGTTTATCCAGTTCTGGGATTCCATCCCTCAATTACTGTGTTTTTGCCATAAGTCTGGAAGTAATGAAGACGTGATTTGATATGGAATGAGTTTGTTACAGTAAGTATGTAATAGAAATCAGGACCTTTGCTGTCAGCAAACATTGATATATCGTGTTTATTGTTTGACGTATTGCGTAAGTTTTTTATATGTTTTTGAGAGCTTTTCATTCTCTGACATATTTTTGTCTACAGTTAACAGTTTTTGTCCAAGAATGTTGACCTTGTGTGCTGTTTTTTTTTGATAAAATTTTTCCTTCATAGTAGTGCTTTCATTTTAATCTGTTTATACAGCATAATTGTGAAAAGATCCATTTGAAATTGTGCATCATGTGCCATTTTAATCATACCAGCAATTTTGTTAGTGAGTTTGTAATGGGACTGAGTGCCTTATGTTCCATATGTCTGGTCAGATACCTCCATCAGGCCATAGACCCAGATGCCCCGCCCCTGGCCCCCCAGCCCAAACTCTCGTCCCCCTACCGCACTGTGGGCTGTGTCTTCAACCACCAGACCTTCCTGGCCAACTGCCAGCCGTCCGATGCCGTGGAGCTTTGCGTCTTTGACTTCCAGGTAGGAGCATGGTGTCCCTTACAGTTACCCCCAGCGTCATCACAGAGTAGGTGAAGTGGGATCCATCACTCTGATTAAATACAATTTACACATATATCATGGTCCATTGTTGTATTTAGTGTTGAAAAATGGCCACTGAAATATCATTATGCCGTTCACATGTCTGTCGGTGGTAGGTATTATGTTAATAGTCAGGGTCAGGGTTTGGTGAAAATCAGTTTCAATATGAAAATCTTCCTTTATGCTGCATATCAGATTGACCAGGGAAGATATAACAAAACTGACAGTGGGCAGACAAATCCCTGCCTTCCCTCCTTTTTCCCTTCAGAATCAGTCTCGGTGGAAGGCGATGAGCGAAGAGGCTCTGAAGTCTGTCTGTGCCCCAGGCTCAACCACCTCTTTGCCCCTTCTGCCTCCACTCTGTGCCCCGTTTCTGGATCCTGCTGCTTCCAGCAACCAGCTGGAGCTGGAGATGCGCTACCTGGTTTCTGAGCACAGGAAGGTAAAACACGCTGAAAAAATGTGTCAAATTTGACATAATTTAAATAAGATGATACTATATATTTCAGAATTGCATAATAAGGTAAACACCTAGGGTTAAGATTTTACTTACATTTATGTAGTTTATGTTTAATGTACATTTATGTTTGACAAATTGACTAAATTTCACAATGTATTCAAAATATATATGTAAAACATAGTTGAAAGCATGTATGCATATACTTGCATACGATAAAAACTTGACAAACCTGGGCATGGCTAGATATCACTATGAAGAAGTAAACAAAGTTTTGTTTTTTGTTTTTTTTGTGTGATTTTAACTGAGCTGACCATTGGCCATTGGCCAATTACAGGTAAGGTGTTGTGTCACAACATCTAATGAAAGAATTACTAAGCAAGGTATGGGCACTGGCGCTCTCTCCCCCAGGACCTGGAGCTGGCAACAGTCTGGGATGACCACCTGTCCTACCTCCTCTCCTCTGCCTTATCGGCCTATGAGCTGGAGCGCTGCATCGGTGTGTCCTGTGGCAATGAGGAGTTCCAGGACGCAGTGAGGAGGGCAGTGCCAGATGGACACACTTTCAAAGGCTTCCCCATACACTTCTTGCACCGCAATGCTCGTAGAGCCTTCGCCACCTGCCTCAGGTAAGATAGATTTTTGAATATACTGCTGGCAGCAGTGTGTATGTGTGGTGGGAAAATCTCGAGACCCATTACTCAGGGGATAAACTTCATGTTGGCAGGCATGTGACTCAAAATAAAATTCCTTGCTTCAGGTTTGTGTGTTTTTTTTGTTTTTTGTTGTTTTTTGTTGTTGTTTGTTGTTTGTTTTTTGTTTTTTGGCATCCATGCGAGATGGTTGCAAGAGCAGACACGGCTTGAAAAATTCCTCAAAACAAATCTGAACATTTTTAATAGTATTACTACGAAAGTGCAGGGAAAAAAATATCTGACACCAGCCTCTGACCTTGCTGTAGAGGGTGTTAGAGAGAGGAGAACCTCTCTACAGGGACCAAAGAATAGTTCAGTAGGTGCTAAGGGTGTTTGCGTTGTTAGAACAGCATAAAGCAAAAGTAAATGTACTTACACAAATATCGTGTCTAAGTCCATAGTTTATCTGTGAATATACCGGTGAGGGTGGATGAACACACAGCCATTAATTTTGACTGTCTCACTTTGTCAAAAGTACATAAATTGCTTTTAGTTCAAAAGAATCTTCCCTACGATATGTCTTTGTTATTTATTATTTATTTATTTGTCATTATTTTATAAAAGACTTTGCAGTACTTCATCTTTCTTGCTCTGTGTCTCCTTCTGTGCAGGTCCCCTTTCTGTCAGGAAATATTTTGTTGTCGTGGCGACCATGTGAGGCTGGCGGTCCGTGTTCGGGTGTTTGTGTATCCAGAGAATGCATGTGCAGTGTGGCTCATGTTTGCATGTAAATATCGTTCAATACTCTAAACAACGGACATATGGGGCCCAAAAATTGCCAGCTTACGTTTCAAAAAATACTTTATATCCTCATAAGGACCCCACAGGTGTTTTGTTTTTTTTAATATATATATATTTGTGGTAAGACTAAATTGAAATGAAACTGTACTGTAAAGACAGTTACACAGATGTTTGTGGCTGTTGTCTCTACTCTGGTGCCTAGGCCTTTATCTCGTAGTCAGGTAGACTCATCATTTGTACAGACATTTACGCTCAGAATTGTATTTATATTTCTATTTTTTTTTTTAAATAAATGGAACTTGGTTAATCTTACTGTGTACTTTTTAGAGACCTTATGGTAGACATTTTCTAGTAGATGACATCTATTCTTTTTTTTTGCTATCAGGAATATTAACAGATTATTTTTTTAATTGCATGAAAGTCTTAGCTTTAAATGCTAAGAAGTGGTCTAAGTCATTCTAGAAAATGCAGTGCGTATTACGTTGTTTAATAATTGTTTTGGCTCAGTTTTCACGACAATTTCAAATTGCAAAACTCATAAATCATTGGCCTAAAAGTGTCTGTCTATAACACGATGCAGAGGGTTTCTTAGTATCACAACAGCGTATATGTTCACTTAATGACATTTTACCAGTTGCATTTGAAAATGACACGGTCATAATTACATGGATAATGCTGATCAGTGTATATTTTAAATGTATGACAGTCTCGGTGAAATAATAAGCAGTTCTATTTAAGCGCGCTCTCTATGGTATTCTTGTTAAAACAAGGGGAATTCCTTTGAAACGTGTCGCTTTTGGTTCATATTCTAAGGACCGATTCAGTGCTCGGCGCACAAGGAATAAGCACTGAAACTTAGGCTATATTATGGCTATTATATGAGTTGAGTGCATTCGAAGTGATTGAGTGTCCTTGTGCCTTGCAGGTAAGAACACCATTTTGTGCTTAAAGGTAAGAATTTAGCAAGTCAGTTTGGCTCTGTGCATTTTGCACATAGAAGCTGTTGTAAAAAATGTGCCAAAGCAATCGTAAATAGTGTGTATGTATATTCATTTGTAATGCAATAACACAACACTAGATGGCGATTTAAGACTAACGTTGGCACAATGGATGCAGCTGCAGCTCTCTGTTCTATTTTGGCCTGCTCGATACAATACAATAGACCCATATGCTGACAGCTCGTAAGAGCATCTTTAAATACAGATTGGATATCATGACTGTGGTCACTTCATTGGTCCATTCCAGCACTCAGTGTCTGATAAAGCAGTAGAAATGTATGAATAAGGACTAATAATCCAGAAAAGCCCCACTGTAGGGGGGGGGCCAAAGGATGAAATTTAAACTCATGCTGCAAAATGCCGAAGATATTTTTCGCTTTTGAAAGTGAGGAGAAACCACAGTAAGAACACTATTTCGGCTCGAGAGCCACTGAAACTTCTAATTTGAGACTGACTGATTGTGAAATTGCAGAGAAGGCGAAGTGACAGCGGCCTGGCTGAGTGAGGAGTTGTGCTGTCAGGAAAAGTCGACTCAGAAAGTTTTGCCCCGATCGAAGTTCTCTGTTAATTGACACACAGAGGGTAGTCTTGTTTTTACGGAGTGCTTTGCTCTGCTCCTTCTCCGCTATATGCCATACTGCGCGGTGCTGTTTGGAGTTGTGGGGGAATCGTTGACACATCAGCCCAAACTTTGACTGGAAGCCTGTGAGGATGGCCAATTAATTCAATTTTTCCGGAAGCTAATTTGCAATTCTGCATATGCCCCAGAGTTGTTGAACACGACGATCAGGAGGGAGGCTCAAAGAGCGAAATAGAGAGCTAATGAATAATTCTTCCCTTTTTTCTGAATGTCACACACACATATACACACACACATACACGTACACCTTCGCTCCACTCATTCTGTATACCACGGACAAAAATGTATAGCAAATGAAGAGTTTGATGCTGGGAACTCAGGTATGTTTTCAGCCCATATTAAACAGCAGCACTTAGGTGTAATTGACTAATAGGCCCTGTGGGACAGGAGCTACTATATACTGTAAAACAGGAAGAGAGGAGAGGGAGTGCTGGTTTCTAGCAAAACCATCACTCACACCTTGCTTCTCAGCACTGCAGCTGACGTGCAGTGTTTGCATTCAGGTGAGACTTTCAAATTTAACATTTCTGTAAAGATGTCTCTTTGCTGTGTATCACCTTTGGTATCTAGTCATGTGTACGTGTAGAGAGAAATTTACATTTTTTTATCATAAAGAAAACCATGAATCGATTAGGCAACGTGACTAAAACACAGTTTCACGGTATAAAAGGCTTTGCAGCCTGTGCTTTGGTAATTAGTAATGGTAATAAACTAGATATAGATAGGCCGAACTTGCAGGTGGAAATTATGTGTGAATTTTGTTTGAATTATCGTCCACACACTCTATTTTTCACACACATAATCATCTTCCTCATCTAAGAAGACATAAGCTGAAAATGAGTATTTTCCGTAAATAGAAGATTCACCTGGAGTTCACAAGTAATGTCAATAACTGTATCACCAGTCGTAATGGTGTTGATGGGGTTAAATATCCTGTAGTTTGCACCCATTAATGTGGCATGTTTGCTTATTATGCTACAAAGTCAAATACGGTTTTTTGAGAATTCATTGAGAAGTAATGGATGTTAGGAAAAAATCCGAAATATTTTTATTGGTTGAAAAAAAAAAAAAAACTAAATTGAAAAAATATCTCAGACCACACTGAAGTTTTGCAAAATTGCAATGTGTGTATTTCATTTAGACCTTCACAGTAAGTGCTCAAGTTGCCTCTTCTAGTACCATCTTATTCATCTGATATCCCAAAATTCCTTGATGCACACTTGGGCCCTTGAGGATGCTGGTTTGGTATTCACACCGTTTTCACCACAAGCAATGAGTCAAAATAAGCTTTTACATGTATGAAAAAGTAAGAAAAAATACTCAGTATTGCATATCAGCATGAAGTGACTGTATTATGTGGTTTCCATCAGTTTTCACAAGAATACAGGGTATATATGACCTACACTTTCCAAGAACAGTCAATAGCCACCTGCAAGGTTTAAAGCATCACTGTTAAGATTACATGGCAAAGTGCTTGGCTATGATTTACGATGGTGCATTTTCAGGACAAATGCTCAACGCAGGAGTATGTTAAGAAAAGAGGGCTTCTCAGGAGTTATTAATAATTGTCCTCCGGATGCATATTTTTAGTTGTTGATTCAATCATTTTTTTACATGAGTGAGTATGGATGTATTAGAAGAGGAAGGTGCCCCCCCCTGAGAGGGAACATGCACAGTGCTTATAAACTCAACACAACTAAATTAATTGTCTCAAAATTCTGTCTACAGTTGGTACATATTACAGTTCTTTCCAGGGTATTTTTGGGAAATTATTAGGAAACTATGGACACCTAAATAAGACGTTACTGGCTAACTGCCTACTTGAAGCTCTAAATATGGTCTCAAAGTCTACTCTAGCTGACATTCTTGTCAGTGTGGATAAACAGTTGTCAAACTTAGAAATTAGAAAACTAGAGACCATATTGCTAGGGGATCAAACCAGCCATGAAACCTGTCAATGGATGGATGGATGAATGGATGGATGGATGGATGGATGGATGGACAGATAGATAGATAGATAGACACCTGCCAAAGCAACCACAGAACTGCCTCTGTGGTAGGTCTCGCTACAGGTTTTCTCCAGGACCCCATTTAGGTCAGAGCCAGTTGTGTCTAAGCACAGCTTCCCAGAGCCGCTGGCATGGCCGCAGACTCAAAGTCTCGTTACACTGTTTAATGTAAAATCCCCCAACTTTGCTAAAAACTTCCAAATTTGTGAACCCAGTTCCCTCAGCCGTAGCTACAGCCCCACTTTAGATTAATCCCTCTTCTTTGCCTTGGAGTTCAGCTAAATAATCAGAACTACGACAGAATGCAGGACTGATCATAGGAAGGACATAATGCATAGGCCAAATCCACCAGCCAAACCAGAATATAACAAGACAAACGCATTTATGTGTTTCTTTGTCTGCTAATTATTACTAATATTCTTTATCCCCGGTTGTCATCTGGAACAAAGGCTTGGTCCTACACACAGAGCACAGGTGTAGCCAAGCTTTGTTGTTTCCTCTGGTCGCAACAATAAGAAGCCAGTTCCCAAGGCGGGTCTCCTAGTCGTAGAACCAGCTCATTATTTTGTTGTCACTAGATGAACCTAATTCAGTGTATGGGCCTTGGGCTCTGTTAGAGTTTGTCAAGTAAATGAGAAGACTAATGGCATATCTCCTTATCAGTGGTGTTTTTCAATTGTGGTAATATATCTACTGACAGACACTGATGTATCAACTAATTACCATATTTTAGCTATATAAAACAGAGTGTTTAGACATTGAGCTCTGCAGTAATTTTCATTGTGGTTACTCTGTGTGTGTGTGTGTGTGTGTGTGTGTGTGTGTGTGTGTGTGTCTGTATGCTGCCATTTGTCATCTTTGACAGATACAGGTACTAATTAATTAAACATTTAAATGAAAGAATGGTTGTTACTTATTTGACAAAAATAGTGAGAACCAGATATCGCTTCTTTTACCTCTAGCTGTGGTGATTACATGATTATTTAAAAAAAATGACAATTTGATCATGTACACTTTTTTCATTTTCTGGAAACATCCCCGCACACACTGTTAAAGTAGTCATTAGGGTGGACATGTAACTCCATATCTCTGCAATTATTATATTCCTCATAATATCTTCCTGCCAGCCATCGCCTGGTGTCTGCACCTCTCTTTCTCTTGTCTTATTTCTATTTTTGAAATGTAAAAATTCCTGCAGGGGGTAAAAGAAGGAGTGAGAGAGATACAGAGAGGCACGTTGGGCATTAGGGAGAAATGTGTTGCATGGCCCGTAGCCTATCGGGTAATAAAGTAATTAATTCAGCTGATTAAGTTGGCCTTTGGGTTAAAGAAAAATCATATCCATCTCCCTTTGAGATGTGACTGGGGAAGCACAGAAGAGGGAGAAGCCAGCTAATTAGTGCTGGAAAACAGGAGGGGGTCCAGAGAGGGAGATGGGAGATGGAGGGAGAGACAGAAAGAGAAAGCAACTGTTTGTGTGTGTGTGTGTGTGTGTGTGTGTGTGTGTGTGTGTGTGTGTGTGTGTGTGTGTGTGTGTGTGTGTGTGTGTGTGTGTGTGTGTGTTTAATAGGGAGGAGGAGAAGGACATGGAGGGAGTGCAGATAGTTGTTTCCACTGAACTACTAATGAGGCATGTTTGGGGTGAGGGAGTGACAAGCTCATCAAAACACCCGCTTGCAAAGCAGGCCATTTCTCTCAAAGAGTTTGCCCGACTACCTTTGAGCCTGACGCTGCCTCTTAATGATGTAAAACAAGAGAGAGAGGGAGAAGTTGAGGCGAAATGTCAGTTTGCTTGCAGTTTAATGAGCTTGTTGTTGTTGGATGCAAGAGAAGAAAGGACAGGGAAAACAGCAACAGGAGATGAAGGCCGGATCCTCCACTTCCCCAATCCTGAGCAATGATGCCACCTTCACGAATCCCTTAACTTGTGAAACTAAAGAACTACAATGTTGTTTTGGGACATACAAACAAAAATACAGTATTTGCTACTCTCCATAGTCAAACTTTAACACCGACTTGATATCTCGCTTTTATTTACTATGGCAGCCCCACAATTTGTTCAAAGATGATCATGGGTTAATAAACACTATGTACCCTAATGGAGACGTTTGTTTCCAGTTTGTGCATTGTTTCTGCCTTCGGGAATGTAGATACAGTGCATCCTTACAGTACATCGATCCCAGAGACCAGATAGAAACATCCATGTGCATCCATATGCTGTATATGTATATATATGAGTAAATAAACAAATATATAAAGAAGGAGTCATTATAACGTTATTGACACGCGTTGCGGCCAGTGTCATCCCATCGCCATCATCGTGTCATCATATTAACCTTACACTTACACTATATTCTGTAAAACTGACTGGGACAAAATTAGTGACAGGAAAATTATACACAAACAAAGTGTTTTCACACCTATAGTTTGGTTCATTTAATCCGGACCAAGGGAAAGAATGATAACATTGTTGCATTTTAGTTCTGGTCCGGGTCAAACTGACCTAACTGAACCAAGACTATTAAACATGAAGTCATATAGGCTGGCAGGAAACTCACTGATTGGCCTGATGTCATTCTGCATCATCAGCACATCATCAGGAACCACATTGGAAAATCAAATTCTGGTGACTGACAGCAGGTCAGTCCGCACTTTAATGCTTCTAATGAGTGTATTTGTGTAATATGAGAAATAACTGCTAATGAAAATGTAGTATTAGTATTATTACTGTAGGCTGCAAACTGGTCTCAGTTATGAACAATGAGAAACGGGTAGATACATTGCACAGAAGAGATGTCTTGTAGAGCCATATTCGGAGGTTTGCTACTGTGGGATCGTCTACTTAATGAACTGACAAGGTACATTAAGGATCCAAATACAACAGAGCACAGTTTTAACTGACTGTCTCATTGATCAGGGTAAAATCCCCGCACTCATGTGCTTGCAGACATGTGTTACCACGGTTACCAAAAGATTTACATAAACATTGCTTGTACAGATTGATTATAAGATTGCTTCCAAAACAGTTCGCAACGGTAGGTGGATTTAATAGTTGTTTAGCTTTTGAATCATGCTTAAACCCCATACTGTATCCGCTATCACAAAATACCCTGTTTGGTCCATTTGCTTTATTTGCAAACAAACTGCTCCAGAGCTTAGAAGCGAACCAAGACCCTCTTTTCAAGCACTCTCAGTCCGGTTGTTTGATCTGCACTAGATTCGGTCGGACAGCTTTCTCACTAGCCCAAATGAACTGTACTAACCAGGCAAATGCACCAGAGTTTGTTTTAACCGAACCGTTAAGGTGTGAAAACACTCTTAGTTTGCTCTGATCTCAAGACAAGACCTGACCCTGTTTCCTCAATAGATTTCATTTGGATGCCACAACCTGGTGGAGCAAAGCGTGTGTTTACGAGAGCACCAACCTCAACCAGATAAAAATGATTAGAAGTCAAATTAATTAAGGAACCAAAGAAACATTACTGACTGAAAACATCCTAAACTCAGTAAATGTATTCGTCAACTGAACTGGATCCAATATTTAGAAAATAAATATATAGTACATATCCAAAAGACAGACTTCAAACTAAACTAATGAATGAAATAAAAAGGGAACCGCTCCGAGCAGTGGGTTCCTGGATAAATGTAAGAAGGGTGAAAATTACCCCTTGATTGACTCGACTTATACGTGCCTAAAGGAACATTACGCACACAAACAAAATTACCATTACATTTGATTGTTCTTCCGAGAGAAGCTGAAATTCAGTGCCGTCAACAAATTCAATAATTAGAAATTAACTTCCACAGCAATGTCTCAGTGCTGCTGTATCTTTATTACATAAAGATCCATCAACATTTTCTCCTTCCCCGTTGGCCAGAGGAGCCGCTGACTCCTGCATGACCTCAGTCCTACCCTGGATTTTCTATTGTGTGCTTGTGCTTGAAGCAGCAGGGATACAGGGCTGCACTGTGAGCTGGTGGCAGAAGTCAAGGCTTTAATGCTAAGATGGATAATACTGCATGTGAGAACTGAAGAAGAAAGTGATTCATAATGGGACAAATGATGATATCTTAAGAAGTGGCATTATCCCATGTCTTTTATTTCTGCATTACTCATTTAGCAATTACCGCTGGTTATGTGTTTTGATTAGGTTATATGAATAGTTTTATCCTTTGAAAACAATTTAGAATTATGAACAGAGGGAAAATGTATGAGGGGGTACTTATTTGTCCACAATGCCTTGAGATGTCAAGATCTGTGTAACACGTTGAGGAAGAAAATGTCTTCTAATCAATGCACGAGGCTTACTGATGTTTTGCATGCTTGACAAATTGGAAATCTCCCCATTTCCATTGAGTGCAATGAAACAATCCAAAAATTGTTAACTATATAATAATTATAATACTGCAAAACCTCTCCTGGAGGGGTTGAGTAAGGATGTGACTCAGCTATAGGAGATTACTGTTTTTGCCTTTTCTTTTAATCTTTAATGTTTGCAATCTTTTCCTAACCTTAACCAAGTAATTAATGGTGTCTAACCTAACCAAAGCTTCGTCTATTGTCTTGCTGAGTGGGGCATCAGATCAGAAAACCTTTCTATGTATCCTTTTGGAAAGCAATGGCGAACAGCCTGTTTTGTCTATCTTGCTTGGACTCAATAATCTTACATCTTTTGCCTCTGTCATCCTTTTGGTTCATGGCCCATCCTTGTTGGGAAACAGGAGTTAGTTAAGTGCAATTAAGTGACATCATCTGACATGCTTTATGTTTACTGAGTATCAGGGGTTTTGGTCACCTCTCACTGTGATTTGGAGCTGCCAATATGCAAAGCTGCTGAGTCTAGCTTTAATGTTCTATAGCATAAGGAACATAAGGGCTTCCAGGGGTTAGCATCTTGTCTACTGCCTGGGTACATCTGGTCCCATGGCACACACAGAGAGTCCTTTGTCAGCATCCACAAAGGCTGAGAAGGAGAGAGGAAAGAGAGAAAGAGGGACTCTGCTGGCCTTCTTTTTAAACCAATTTAAAGGACTCTCTCTTCTGGAGTCCATTAGAATAGCAGAGTGTCTTCTTCAGTTGCAGAGGGGGACAAACAAATGTGCTCTGTGGTGGCTGCCAAATAACCTTGGCCACTGCTATTGAAATGGTGGTCAATCAAAAGAAAGGGGGAGAGGTTGGAGGGGAAAGAGGGCTGTGAAGCAGCAGAGGGGAGCCAAAGCAACAGTGAAAGAGGAATAAATGGAGCAAAAGAGGAAGAAAATGAAAGAGGAAAGGCAAGGGTGAAGGAAACAGAACTGAAAATGTAAGGAAAATGCTAGGATAAAAACAAGAAATATAGAGTATGAAATATTTGGAGGAAAAATAAGATTAAGTGAGGTCTGATAGTCACAAAAACAGGTAACTCAAAGACATTAATTAAACCTTGAGGACAAACTGAAATCCAAATTAAATTTCGCTAACACAGTAGTATATATACAGTACATCCTTGGTGTTTATTTTTTACTTGTGTAATTATTTGGTCAAAATTAATCACTTTTTGGTCATTTTTGGTAACTAGAACTTGGTAAGTAGAACTAGACCTACATTAGCTATTTTATGCTGCATTCACGCAATGTTAGCAGAATGGGAAGAACAGGGAAATTTCCTATTATTCCGACTTGCTGACCTTCGTGCATAATCCCAAAATGGTTACTCTACTACTAGTCCTTTATCACACCAGACAATTAGCCTAATTTAGCTACTTTTGCTGTGGTAACGTATTTGGAGAGGTTTGGTAACAAGTAAAACAAGATACAAACAAACCGTGTAGCTCCTATTAAATTAACTAAATCAATTGTATTAGTTTTGATATTTATTTAGATGTAACTGCCAGCAATGGTTTCTTTGCAGCCCTTTGTCCAGCAGTTTATTGACAGCTAACGTTAGCTTGCCCTCTCAAAATATGGGAGGAACGTAACATTAATTGTGCAGGACCTGCCTATGGCACGTGTTGGAATAAAACAAACAAAAAGAAACATATAGTGGGAATCAGTGCTAACAAGCTAGGCTAACTTCTGCTTGGCTTCCACTTTCTGAGTAGAATTTCCATTTTCAGAGTGAAAGCTAGTTAGTCTGCCTTGCTAGCCTCCACTTCCTAAGTGGAAAACTTTACAGCATGATTGGTTTTTCCAAATAGTGAATGTTATAAAGGGGCAAATGGGTAAGATTGCTAATCCTATTTGGGGTTGTTGTAAAAGGTTGAAAAATGCCTTGTATTAACCCAAGTCCTCCAACCTGAACGACAATATAGGTTGTTTGTCCCTACCCTCTGATACAACCCAAAGGAGCCTCCCCTGAGTTAGCGCCGCTACTAGCGACAGGTAATATGCCAAAGATAAAGTGTTACAAATCACAGTTGAAAAATAAATAACTAACCATTTTGTACTGTGACAGTGCAATGGTAAGGGTTTAATTAGGTTAAGCACAAAAACTACTTGGTTTAGTTTAGGGAAAGATCATGGTTTGGGTTAAAATAAGTGTTTTGTTAAGGTTAAATGACCTTCGTTGTTATGGTTACATGATTTAAAAAAATGGTCAAGGCTATAGAACGATTGTTCATAACTGCGTTACCTGACTTCCTCTTTGCTCCTGTCATAATTGGAGGGCTTTTTCACTTGGAACATTTCCTCCAAAATGACATGCTGTCTCATACGAGTGATAAATGTTTCTTATCAATAAAATGTAACTATGGGTCACAAAAAGCTGCTCGCACAAACAAAATATACAGGACAGTCTCATCAACTTCTGTAGTGGTTGATAGGGATTTGACATGCTCCACTTACTGCACCACAGAAGTTAGCCGCACATTTTCTAGAAAAAGGAAAAAGGAGAGATGTGTGTGTGTAGAATCTAAATGGAAAGTGGTGGCATTAGACTACTAACAGGTGACAGTGCTGGTTAGGGGCCAGAGATGTGCCAGTCTCAATAAAAGGTCAAACCAGCAGGGACACTAAAACTCTCTGTGGCCCTGACTACTGGAATAGAGAGACACAGAGAGAGACACAGAAAGAGAGAGAGAGAGATGGTACCGGCCCAGAAGATCAATAGATGCCCTGAAAGAAGTTTCAATTGGCCCTGGCATCAGAGAAACATCAGTTGATTTGAACCTCTAACCGAAGCCTTAAAAGGATTGGCTGCAGAATAAAGGAGCAGATGGAGAAAGAAAGCGGAGAAATAGATTGAAAAGGACGGAACAGGCAAGTTAAGAAGAAATAAAAAAAAGAGAAAAGCCGGGATTGTTGGGGAAAGTGAAATTTAAGAGGGCCCTGTACCATCCGCCTTCCCTACACTCGCTCACTTTCCCGCCCCATGGCAGAGAGGAAGAAATGACAAAATATTAACGGATGAAGATTTCAAATGAACCTGTTACAGCAAAGTTGTTTTGCTCGGCCTGGTTTATATCCTCCTTCCCATCCCTTTAAGAGTTTACTATGGCAATTAGCGATTTATATTTCCAGGGGAGTTTTAATGCCATTTCAAAGGAAGAATTAATTAACAGTCAGCTTTAGTGTTTTTACACCAATTTGACACACCTTCAATGGCAGTAATTGCTTCAGGGTTATATGAGAAAGCAGAATATCTTGTCATATAATTAAAAAGGAATCTATTTTGGCATTTAGGTATGCAAACAACTTTTCATGGCAGTTTATTTGTGTGTACAGCCAATGTCAGTGGAAAAGCACTGACCTCTGATCACTGATTACCAACACAGAGAAAAAGCTGTTGTTTTCCTTAAACAGGATCTCCTCCAATAAATTACATACAGTAATTTATAATTTATTATGAGATCACAACAAATGAAGCTTATCAGAGATACATACACTATAACAATATTCTCTTGCAATAATAAAGGTTACATTCAAACAGATGGAGTATATGGGATCACCACTTGGACCAGTTCTAAATAAATAAATATATATATGACTGACTTGGAACAGACTACTGTATAATTACATCTCTTCAAAGAAAGGAGTCATAAGAATCTTTTTTGTTGATGATAACTTTGTTCTGGTCAGAACATCGGACTTTCCAAGGATTTCGAACAGTTTAAATGATGACATATAATTATATTATTTAACAATGATTCCTTGGACCTCTCCTTCAATTATAATAAAAAGAAGTCCATATTCCAAAAGAAACCCCACACAGGACAGTTTATTGATTTCACCCGATTCATGCCTTTGAAATACAAAATCTCTTAAATCAAAAGTCTTGTGTCTTGTGCCAATGAATTTCCAAAAAAGGTAATAGAAAAGATCATGATAAAATTGTGAAAGTCCTTCCAGAAACACAGATGGATTAAAATATGGATCCATCAACTATTTACTGGAAAAATTAAAGAGAAAAAAATCCTAAAAAGACCTTTGTCAAAAATTGTGATGAATCTAACCAAAGAGGTCAAGTTTATGACCATATGGAACTGCAAGAAGACCTCATATTTCATATAAAGTATTTAAAAGTTTTGTTGTAGGTTCAAATCTCCTGGCAGTACACAGGCAAAACTCAGCACTGCTGAATTTCTACATTAAAGAATAGTTCCACATTTTGGGAAATACGCTTATTCCCCTTCTGACTGAGAGTTAGATGAGAAGAATTATCACTTTCATATTTGTTAGCGGCCGGTTGGCTTAGCTTAGCACAAAGAGTGGAGAAAGCTGGCTTGTTTCATGGAGGGTTATTCATTTTTACACTTCAGTTTTTGTACAGATTTGTACTATATTTGTACATTATATCGGATTCAAAACAGGATATAATGTGTTAATTAGTGAGCTTCAGAGGTGCTGGTAGGTGGATTTTTTTTAACCTTTGGACAGAGCCATGCTAGCTGTTTCCCCTTGTTTTCCCAGTTTCTGTGCTAAGCCAAGCTAACTGGCTGTTGGTTGTAGCCTTACAGTAGATTTAACAGACAGACACGAGAGCATTATCAATCTTCTTAATGTAAACAGTGGGACGTTCTATTTCTCAAAGAAGCATATCAATCTTTAATATCAGTGGATCTCTTGGTTGGATACACTATGACTAACAGGAATTACCATAATGCAATATATCCATATTTGGAGTCAAAATATTTGCAGCTTTAAGTATGTCTAATATTTTAAAACCTAATCATTATGAAATAATGTGACTTCTTATCATACCTCCTTAGACAAATACCAACCTTTATCTATCTTTTAGGTTATCATCTTTCCTTCTCTTGGCCCTGTTGTTGGGATCTAATAAGACAGCAGTTATTAGGACTTTTTTTCAGATCATCCCAGAAGAATCCAATTACAGCACGATTTGGAGATCAGTGAGAGATTACAGTGTATCTAAAAAAAACAATCAGAGCCTATCTGATTTCTAGCTTTAGCAGGAGATATGTTGCTGTAATGAAGTCTCTTATTTCTCCTCTTTCTCCCCCATCTCTCTTCCTTTATCTCCGTGCCTCCATCTGCTCTCCTTTCCTGTCTTATTTTGTCTTTCCATTTTTCTCCGTTCCTTTTTTTCAGTTTTTTATCTTATATCTCCTTTTTGTCGTCTCATCTTTTTTCTCTCATTTGCTTTCCTCTCTTTTCTTCAATTTCTCCTCTAATTCCTCCTCCCTATCTCCCTTTTTCTTTACGTTTTCTCTTGTACTTTCTCTACCCAACGCAGCTCGACACACACCGAAAACATTCCTCTTCCTTTCCCCTTCATCATGCTTACCACATAATTTTGCCACTGGGGATTACCCCGGCAGGCCGCAAGGTGGTGCACGTACACAGAGAGCTGAGTGCGGCGGAGCGGGTGTTTTTCACCTCAAAAATGAAAATATCACAGGAGACCCGGTGGGTGGCGATGACCTTTGGAGAGTGCTGCATTTTTGCCTTGCTTGCTCGCTCTTTTGTAAAATACCCGGCCACCCGTCTCACCCAGCCCCTTCCTCCACCCCCTGGGCAATGTGGCTCAGCAACTGCAATGCACCGAGAGCTTGTAGATCCATACTCTGAGTAAATAATTTATCACTGACTGAAAAGAGGAGGGAGGGAGAGCTGTGCTGTGCAAAGCATGATGATGATGATGAAGGGGGAGAGCGTAAACTACTACAAATCACTAGAAAATATCATAGGAACGCTGGAGATGGAAATGTGTGATAAACGTCAATAAAGCCTAAATTTTCCCTCAATATGAATATTAATATATTGTAATGCAAAATTTCTAACATTATAAATAGATAACAAAAGAATATAAACCACGTCCTTTACCTTTTTCATTCCTCTGTTTATCCAAATGCTAAAAGTCAAATGTTTCCCATCAAAGATGCAGCAGCAGCTTGGGCTACGTATCATGTCACTCCTGACTATCACATCAGTCCTGACTGCTGGTCCATAAACGGTGAACAGATGAATGCATTATTGGCACCATTATGTTGAAATGTCAGCGTGTCGCTGTGCCGTACAAAGGGAAGCATCACAGCACGTCCTGTCAGCTTTCCTGCAGGTAATGAATTGTCTCTACAGTTCAGATTGTCAGCGTGATGGCAGGAAATATAGACTGAGGCACGACTTTTTCGGTAGATATTATGTTTATCGGTGTCTCTATCTATTCTCTGTGACTGTGTAATTTGCACACAGCAGATTCTACCTCCAGGTCCTTCTACTTTGATTTGTTTTGATATATTAAAACCAAAGAGCACAGTAATAGTTTTGGAAGAAACGTCAAATCTTTTCAGCGTTGTAACATAAAAGTACACACTAACTGATGTACTACTGGTGGAATGAATTTTTTTCAGGGCGTGCCCAACACTGAGGAATTCTTCAAATCAAATCAAATTTAATTTAATTATCCAAATGAAGAATTTCATTTGGTCAGGGGTCAAAGGAATACGCAGAAGGAGTAAATAAATATTTGAAGTAAAACAATTGAGACAATCCATGATAGGAACAACACATGAGTCTTGTCAAGGTATTATAAATTCCTGTGTGATTAGGACACCAGAATATAAAAAAGAAAGAAATTAAACAAAAAAATGAATTAATTTGGGTATGGAAAAATACAGGAAAACTATACAGATATAGAAAAAAACATATAGAAAAATAGACATTAAAAAAATGGTTAAACAGAACAAATTTCCCAATTTCCCAAAACCCAAGCTGACATATTCAGATGACTTCTTTTGTCCAACCAACAGTCCAAAATCTGAATGTATTCACTTCAGAAGGCTAAAAAACTAGCAAGGTTTCGTATCTGGGAATATGCAGCTGGAGAATCTTCAGCATTTTGCTTAAACAATGATGATTTATTGCTTATCAAATCTTTTGCGAATTAATTGTTTGTCTATCAACTAATCAACGGATCGTTTCATCTCCAAACAAACCATAACCAAGCCTTCATCTACTATTGAAATACACAAAATTCATACACAGTTCACAGCATGAAATGTTAAACAAGTGATTTCTATTTGCAGCCTTTACTTTGGAGTGATGGCTCAGTAAGAGTGTATCTCATCACACTGTGCCATTTTATTATTACAAAATCATTTTTTGCATAGTCTTACATTTTCTGTTATTCCAACCTTTCCCTTTATATAATTACTTGATTTTAATAATGGTGATAGCCATTATTGCCCATTTTTTAAATCAAATTTGCCATAATTCTGTTAGATGAAATCTGTTCATTCCCAACCTCAGTGACCTATGAAGATTGACTGTAGTATCGATGCTTGGTTCTTCTTCTGCTCATCAATGTGTTGTAATGTTGAACAGTGGGCTCCATCAGTAATAAAGGTCAGAGGTGGCGGACGGTTGTCAATGAGAACTGATAGAGATGAAAAACATAAAAACATCTTGACCTAAGAAGCTTCTCTTCTCTTATTCTATCATCTCTTCTGTGTCTTCAACACTTTTAATTTGACTTTTTTTTCATAAACAGCAAACAATAGAAGTGCCCTGCTGAAACAAACCTACTGTGAGAAATGCACATCCTAACCACAATCCTACAGTAGTGATTCAAAACATTTACCTCAACTCGAAAAAGCAAGAATCTTTGATTTAACGTCCACAGACTCCGAATCCCGTCCTGACTGCACAGTAAAACATATTGTGTGATGCCGAGCTTGATCCCTGGGTAGTTATCCTCTATTACTATGTAATGATATTCATGAGCTGGGCCCAGCATACAGCTGTGTGAGTGTTGTATGTGTTTCATGCTATAGATCCAGCCAGTGTCTCCTCAGGGGTATTTGGCTGAGGCCTAATGACCGAGGCTGAGCTAATCCCCTGGAGGATCACACACAGCACTCTCCTTTGTAGGGCAAAAGGCTCTGATGAGGCCTTTGAAGGAATGCCACACTGGTGTTTCACTGTATGTTGCCTCTGGCTCACCTTTACCCCATACACACACGCACACACACGCGTGGCCTTCAAACATATATATATATATATAGATATATATAGATATATATATTCACATATTATTGCATATTATTATGTAATTTTTTAAATTTTGATTTTATTTTATGTTTTATGTTGTGGGTGATCAGTGTACAGAAATGCACACTAATACAGGGGTGAAAATCTCTCTCTCTCTCTCTCACTCCCTCTGTGTGTATTTGCATCTACACACATTCTCAGACAAACACATGCGACCGCACACAGACGCACAAACACAGTAGGGTCCTCACAGTAGGGGCCGCAGTAATAGGCACCCTGCCATCTGGAGACCCTGTCCAGGGGGCTGTAAACAATAGAGCGCACTCAGTATGGGCAGATCATCAGTGTACATGAATATATGTGTGACTCTGTGTGTGTGTGTGTGTGTGTGTGTGTGTGTGTGTGTGTGTGTGTGTGTGTGTGTGTGTGGTTAACATTAGAGGGGACATCATTGGATATTCCCCACCTAAACCAATGTTTTCTCACCCCCATGCATCCAGCCTGAGGCTGTTAGGTACTGCTGCTCTTAATGGGCCGATAGGCACATACGTTTTGAATAATGTAAAAACTCATTTATTCAATACTTTAAAGCTTCAAAATGTGTATGTGTGTGTGTGTGTGTGTGTGTGTGTGTGTGTGTGTGTGTGTGTGTGTGTGTGTGTGTGTGTGTGTGTGTGTGTGTGTGTGTGTGTGTGTGTGTGTTTGGAACATATGCTTGTTTTTCTGTGTATGTGTATAATACAGTGTGTGCCAATGATAACAAAGTCTTGGATGATTTCACCTTTTCTGTCGGTCACTTTCTTTTAAACAGGTATCTTTTAATTCCTATCTTTTGCATATGCTGTTTATTTCTACTATCTTTGTTAGTTTCTTAGTGCTTGTTTTTTACATGGATCTAGTTAAGAGTGCTGCATTTGCAACCACGGTAGCCACTAATTACAACAAGGGAACCCTACTGCAGTAGACCAATACTGAAGAGAGCCAAATGCAGACTCATTCAGTTCTACATGGAAAAACAACAGTATTTCTCTGCTCTTGTGTAGTTTGGATATTTTGCAAGCTTTGTATTGTTGAACCTGTAATATTTTTCACATTTTTATATATAGTATTTCACTTGCATCTTTTCTTATCAAATCTAATGCTCAATTTCCAACTGTGCAATATTAAGGTCATGCCTGTTATCTGCCGTGCCTCGACACTGTCCCACATATTCAAAAACAGCAGCGTCTCTTTGTAACATCAGAATCAAAGGAGGATCTTTTGGTGATTTTCTTTAAGGCGTTGAATGCTAATAACCATTTATACTTTGTCCCTCTTCCGTATATGAAAAATAATTGTCATAACCATACCCCCCCTCCCGCTTCCCCCGAGCCTTTTATGAAAATCAGATCTAGAGAGCGCCTAATTAGGCGTGATTCACAGTAAAGGAAGAGGAAAGAGAGGAATGTGAATAAATTGAGACCAGGAGGAGGAGAGGAAGGAGCGACAGACTGGTGATTAATGTGAAGGCTGTGATGCACGTCAATGGGGAGACAATGAAAGGAAGGGGAGAGGTTTTCTTTGAAAAGGAAAAAAGGAAACAATACAGTAAAATTTGATCCTACACAATACAGTTAAACCCATATTTGCCATTATCACTTAGATAAAAATGTGTAATATTAGATATTCTGCATTTCTTTTTAATTTGCAATAAGCCATATTATTTTGATTATTTGAGTAGAATATTTGCGGAATCTTCTTCATCTTGATGCAATAGATTCCACTGGTTCCCAACCTTTTTTGGCTTGTGACCCTAAAAACAAAGCAATTTCTAGTTGTGATCTGTTGTCCCTGGTTGAATGTGTATTATGATCGGGTCAGCAAAAGTGCATTTTTTTACATTTCATCTGAATAATCTTTAGAGGCCTCGTAATGTAAACTGAGCCAGTATATAATAATAGTATAATAGTGATAACTAGTGGGACATTAAAATAATTCTGATTTTGTGTAAATCTTTTCCCATCTTTTATTATCCTGTTAACTATTGCGTGAAATCCCAAATTTATCTAGCAACTCAGGTTGGGGACCACTTTTCTAAACCGCAGCATGTGTTTTTCAGTTGGCAGCATCTTGCAAACAGGCCAAAAAATCTTCAGTGCTCGTTGCATTTTGTTGGGTCGGACTTATTCATATCTGCTTTGACTTTACAGCACACCATCTAAAGAAGCATCCAGAGCATGCAGGTAAGGCTAATTAAAATGTATCAATGTAAAGAGCCATATCCGAGGTCTAGCTGACCATCTCTCAGTCTGCTTGAAAACATTACTAGCAAGTTTCTAACAAGCTTTACTGATGGACTACCTGACTATGTGTTGAGCAGTCCTGCTGACTGAACAAATGAATACTTAATGACTTGATTACCGCAGGTGTGTGGGTGCAGAGTTTGTTTGATTTCCAACCCCGAAATTGGCTTTTCGTTGCCCCATCTGGGCCCGCTGAATCAAAGTCATCCAGTAACTGAGCTGCCATATCAACTGACTGAACAACTGGCTGACTGGCTGGTTTTGCTGGCTGGCTGCAGCTCCTTCAGTAATCAGCAGCACTCCCCTGGTTTGGCTGCTGCACTAATTGATGGAGGATATGCAGGAGTCCTTTCCCCCACCCGTAATGGGAGTCTCTCTCCTTCTCTGTCTGGTTCACCTCATTATAGAGCACAGGGTGTGGGAAGGTCAGGGGAATTGTTCACATTTCACACACGTACTTGAACTCTTGAATTGCTTTTAGATGGGAAACAGAAGCTTCAAATTTAGCATTTTCAGACCATTTTTAGGGTAGAAATGATCTCACGGGTCATGTGTAAATGACTGTTGTACTGATGACTATTCATGCCACATTGAAACACTATATTCCAATGGCAGGGAGGCAACTGGGAGGACTGGGAAACATCCTGTTGGGCTTGTGCCGTTCACTAGCAAAACTGAGCCTTGGTGTGGCCTGAGCTGTCAGACAAGTGTGTTAGCATTTCCAGACTGTCTCCATTTTTAAAAACACATTTTGCTTAAGGTGCAAACAAATCCACAGTACAGTAGTACACGAGTGCCCCTTTCCTAAAGTGGTACAGTTGTAGCGCTGCTCAAATGTGCGCTGTCGACCACAATTACTGACCCTATTTACTGACGTCGTTCCCATAGATTTAATGCAGACGTCACTTTAGTCACTGTTCCTATTGAAACGATAGCCAGCTCCACAGTCTTTGTGACTCAAGCTCCTGCCATGCGTGCCCCAACAATAAACCCCCTTTCAAAGTCACTAGGATCTTTTCCTCTGGCCATCTTGATGCAAAATCAGAATCAACTGGGCCTGCTAAGCATTTTTATACCTAACACAGAGTATGACTGGATGTAAATTACTTAGTTATACCCTGCAGTACATATATATATGTACATCCAAAAGTATGTCCAAAAGTCTGTGACTGGTCTCAGACTTTTGGACATAGTTTTGCAAAATTTAACTTTATTTCTGTTTGTATGTGCACCGATCAGCCACAACATTAACACCAGTTACAGGTTTTAATGTTTTGGCAGAATGGTGTGTATATATATATATATATATATATATATATATATATATATATGCAGTATGTACAGACACCATTCAGCCAATGTTGTGGCTGATTGGTGTATTTTCAGTATTACTTTTTGGAGCCTCAGAGCCCAGTGATGATGAAGCAAGGACATAAAGAAGCAGAGAGACACATAAAAAAGTATTTGTCAAGATTTTCTGGTAACACCCCCATTAACCCCCCATTAAGCATTTACTGTACAGGCAATAAACAAACATTCAATAAATGGTTTATAACACACTGTAATGTAGGTGTAAGTAGATATAAATGTTTACTAATGCATTTGTCCAAAAGTATAAATTCTACTGTGGTCACACAAGTGAAGGCTGGTGTATAAACATGTAATGAATGATAATGTAGTAAAACACAGTTTGTAATAAAATATGTCTTCAAAGGATAAGTCATAATTGTTGATGATTGTTGGAATTTTTCATTTAAAAACACTGAAAAATTTTATATTTTCTTACAACTACATATTAGTCTATTATAAACCATTTATCAAATGTTTATTTAGTGCTCATAAATGCTAAAGAACAATAAAGTTAAGTGTTACAGATCTTTTAGATGAAGATTTGAAGTTACATGTTTGGGAACAAGAATGTTTTAGTGGATTTTTCAGTTGAGTCTCGTGTTAGATACGGGGCGGAGGTGCATTAGATGAGATTAGAGTATTGCCTCGGTTATGTCCTTAAATGTCCAGGTCTCTCCCAGTGATGACTCAGCACTACACTGTAAGGTTACACGTGTCCTGTCACATGACGTGATTAGGAATTGAACTGGATCTTTGTCTGCGTCCTTTTATTTGAACAAAGCAGTCTACAGTAACTCACTGTATCTCTTCCCCTTCGGTCCGTTGGGCTCACATTCGCTCGGGCTCATCCCGCATACCCAAAATGCCGCTGTTTTCTCTGATCAGCAGCAGACTTTAGCTACGTGCGTTCGTTAGCAGTGATGCTCCTCTGCTGTCCGCTCCAGGGAGTGATAAGTGTTCCTTTTCTAGGTCACTGGTTATGCGATGCACCGAGCCACTGGGAGCCACTCATACTCCTATTCTCCCTCCTTAGGAGAAAACCAGGCACATCTCCAATTAATCTGCCCTCCACCAGCTCCACCAGCTCCACCCATCCGCCATCGGATCTGGAGCAGTCATCTTGAATTCAGACATCTTCCCCTCACACTCTGTACCCAGAGTCCCTGAAGATGCCGGAGAGAGACAAGGAAAGATTGTTTCCTGATTGCCGGCAAGAGGAAAAGGGGGAAGGTTTTTGAAATATTTAACAGTGAAGCGGTCTCACTGGAATGATGAGGTTTTGTTTTGTTTTATATTTGATGTTGGTAAACTTCGGAGGTACACAGGTCTTCCATTTAAATCACAGAGATGTCACAGTCAATCAGAATTCACCATGACTCCATGCATGACTTTTTCAAGGCTGTTACGACTTGGGAAAGATGGAGGAATGTTTACATGGCATCTGTTCATGAGGGAGAGGTCTAACTTATGCAGCAAGTTACTGTTTAATTCAAGAAGATCAGAGCTTTCTAACTTTTAAAATATGTAAATTAGGACTTGCATTGTGTCCATGATCACAGGGCTATCATATAGGCCACTAAACTTTTCTGTAATTCCAAAGTTTGTAGTTGTAATTCAACCTTAGTAAACCTGTAAAATAAATCTGCATATGTAATTCAAGGTTGTACATGTGCAGAAAAGATTTGTATTTGTAAAAAAAAAAGAAAAAAAGACTGTGAATAAAATCTGTGAACAAATGATCAGTGGTATCGGTGGTGAGGTTACACTGTGAAAAAAGAAGAAGTGCTTTTGTGAACATCTGTGTACAGACACAAAGCAGAAAACTGCCCGTAAAAAAGAAAATGACAATTGAGCAAATGTTATCCGCTTAAGAAGAATGTGAAATGTGGTTAAAAGCTCCTGCTCAAGAAAAAAGCTAGTAAGCAAGCCTTGAATTAAGATTTAAGTGAACATTTTTTGTCAAACTACTGTTTTCAAGGTCAATAATGAACTGTAGAGTTGAGGGATAATTGGCTGTCGCTTGAGCGACAGCTTTTGTGTTACACAGTTATTTGAGTTATTGTTCACGTGAAACAATTGATTAAAGCAGCTTTAAATATTATTTCACACATGCCCATAAACCTTTGCAGCATTTTTCATTCAGCAGGGCTGTAGCCAGGATTCTAAAAACAATGAAGTCTTAAAAATTACTGAAGACCCCCCACTGTGCTCCCCACACCCTAAGAATATTTTGACAAAATGCTAACCATTACTAAGTTCTTCATTGTAGAATAAACTCCCCTCAGGTCGCTAAAACCCCCAAGTACCCCCATGACCTCATTGTGCTCTGGTAGCTATGATCCTGCGTGGTGGCTTTAGAGCGAATCGAGGAATATGTAGGAAAGTAAAACTTAAAACAAGGGAAAATATCCATTTGTCCCTAAAGTGACCTGATTTGCAGCCGTACGGCTTGTGCTATTTCCTCTCATCAATTCTCAAAAAGACACAATGGCTGGGCAACTGAGTCGTCTATGGGTAACCATGGCGACGGCTCTTTCCTGCTGAAGGTGGAGAATCTGTGGGGGCAGACTGTAACTGTTAATTTACACCCTCCTCCTTGATGTGGAGGGTCCTTCTACCTGTGAGGGTGACTTTATGTAGACTAACAGGACTGTACTCAAGTGTTTTTGTGTGAAAGACGTGACCATCGCTAATTTTGTGATCACCTATAGCTGAAAGTTCAGGCCTATTTTCTGGAGGAAGTCTGCGAATCACACTTGATCATAGAGAAACACCTCGTATCCACTGGACATGATTGATCATCAGGGCGTGCATTTCTTGTTTTGAAGTGTTATTGTACAACCCTGTGAACATAGCAAGGCCCTGGGAAAGTTGTGAAACAAGAATGTCAACAGCTCCATTGCTGCATTAGGGAGTTTAGTCTCTATTCTCTATTCACCTCAGGTAACTTGCAGGAACAGATGTCTCTCCTACACACCACTTGTAGTGGACAACTTTTTTTTTTTTTTTTTTTTTTTTACAGTCACCTAATTTGTTATTCATTTTGGAAAAGCTTCAGATGTTTGTTCAGCTTCATTTCATTCAAACTGCCATGAGTGTCCTCAGCACTGTTTGACAAGGCCTCGGGACTTTCTGCTGTCTGCGGCAAACTTTCTCCTTTGAACTTACGCAGCATTAAAGCCACTCAGGTAAACCACTGTGTGTTGACTTGATTTTCAAACCTCTATTTTACAGCCACACCTCAGTGCTAATATAACTGAAATGTAGCATACGGTATATGAATAGAAGAATTCTGTCTTCTTCTCTTTAGTTTTAGAAATAGTAGAACGGAGCAATAATTCATTAATGCATTTTACTGCCTACAGACTTCACAAAATTCTGTTATCGAAATAAGGGATATCAAGTAATTATAAATGAAAATCAACAAAACGCATTGTCAAGATTGTTGTTTTACATGTGTAATCAGTTTCATTTGATGCAGTACATACTGTTACTGTGGAACACCATTAGTTTCAATGATCATCAGTTTGATTATTGTTTTATACTGTGATATGCTGTATATCAGAAATTGGAATAATTTCTTATTGAGATTGTGATGTTGTTTTTAGCCATATTACTCAGCCCTAAAAAATGGTGCCAAGAAATTAAGGACTTTTTACTCAAGTACAATACTTAAGTACAGTTTTAAGGTACTCGTATTTTTCCTGAGAATTACCATGTTATTTTAGTTTATACTTCTGCACAAAGCCCGATTTCAGAGGGAAATATCGTACCTCTTTGACATAATATTTATTTGACAGTTATAGTCACCAGTTACTTTGTAGATTAAAGTTTTACACTTTGCATAAAAAAAAAATCTTACCAAGTATTTTTTGTTGAAGTTTGCTGAGCTGAAGGACTGCTGACCTCCACCCACACATCCCTCACCCACCTCGTTAGATCAGGAGGAGGAGAATAAGGGCTAAATGAATAAATTAGACCTATCCACATTCTTTGGAGATGTAAGCAAAGTTTTTGCCAGCTGAAATCCAAATACACACCTCCTACTGCTAGCTAATGGCAAAGTTTGATTTGACACATGTTTAACATGTAACAAGAGATAAATGAACAATTAACACAGGGACACAGGATTAGAACTTGGAAAATTCCCTTTTCATTTCACTGTTGCCATTTAAACAAGACCAGGTCAAAACCTAGTATATGGCCGCACCGCGTGTGCGAAATTGGACATAGTATAAAAGTGTTTGCTAAATGTTGCTAATGTTATAATGTTGTAATACACTAATTAGCATATTCATTACGTCATTGCATTGTATTTGCATTCTGCCGGGTGTCAGCTGGTTCAAGCCCTTTACCAGTTTTATTTACTTGTAAAACGATCACTTAGAGTGCGAATGACACACATCGAGAGGTGTGTCTGCAGAGGGAAAGTAGCTAAGGTTTGTCCAAAAGTCACTAGATTTGTTGCTAGGTGCTTTTGTGAAGACAATGATAAATATAATAGTTATAATAATAGTAATAGTAGTAATTGAAACTGTTTTGACAATTTACTTTCAAAGAGACATTCGCATTTAATAGGCCAGCCCCGGTGTAGCAGTCCAGCCAAAAAAAAGGATCAAATCTGCAAGCGATATTCTAAGAGATAACTTTTAAACTGTTTCCAATAGAAATTAACTGCTTTAATGAATTTTCTTAATTCTACGGCAGTGAACTCCTTTTCAGCTGATTTCTTATGGAAATAGGTTGAAAAAAATCTAACTAGCCTGGCAGATTTTTTTTTTTTTCACTTATCATTTCAAGAAAAAAAGGCTCTAACCAGACTTAATGAATGATTAATAAAAGTTCTGAGATTTTTCACAGACCTAAACATATGATGATAAAATATGACATGTGGGTACAGACTGAACACCATGTAGAAATATCTCAACATGGTATCAAGTCATCTATTTTGGGACAATTATCCACTAGAATATAAAATGCACCCACACACAGCAAAGCGAGCCCATAAAAGCGAGTGCATTTACAGTGCCTTTTTTAATATAATACAAAATAGCCACATCTATTGTGTACCATCACACAAAACAAACAAACAACCAACAAACAAAAAAACAAGATGGGACTACGGTAGAATAGAAACCCAGCTGTGCCCTGCATCACAAGCTGAATAGAGTGAAGTTGAGAGCAATCTTGCATTTGTAAAGCCACATACAGGATTATGCTAATGCTAATATGATATACCTGTATCTGTCATTTACTTGGAGAGTTTGTCTTTGTACTTGACGGTCTTCGTATGCATGGGTATCAGGTCGTGAATCCACGTGATGCATGCCCAGTTACAGCCTTGTTCTGGGGCCATTGATAATGCCCCCACTTGCTAACTGGAAAATAGCTAATTAAAACCCACTTCAACTAACAGGCTGTCTGGGACAACCCAAATGTCGGCTTATTCTAATGCCTGCTTGCCATCTCTGCTCCCGTAAACCATAATCAGGGCCCATTAGCCACCTCCCTGCCCATAATGATTCAGATGCAGGGATTACTTCAATATAAGAACATACATTAATAGGGAGTCGATTGTCACCTTATTCCATCATTCCACCATAATCACGACTTACTTAGTATTTCGGTAAGAACCGCATTTCATTGGTTATGTAAGCACTGCATAGGCATGATACAACACCTAATGTATAGTATTGTTTCTATTTAGTCTTGTTCCTTCTAATGATTCTCTGCTGTTTCAGTGTTTCAGAGTCTCACAGGGAATGTGCAAGCAGTGATGGGACATCTGCTGACAGAAAGCTGCTGCAGACTTGGCATTTCAAAAACTTTTGGTCCACCACTGGAACCCCATGTAATATTATTCATATGCTGTAGGGGAGAAAAAGAGACTATCCTCCTGTAAAAAATAACCCCACGGGTCACGCGAGTGGCCTCTTATTGTTCCTTGACTTGGATGTTTGAGCTTCACTGGGCAGACTGATGTATGTGTAGTGTTTGTTTTCACATTCATCTGCTGAAGGGGGAAGGTTTCTCTCAGCTCACCTTAAATCTGAGCTCAAGATTTGTACATGCAGGCATGATTTGTGACTTCACAACTCAAAATATTTTTCAGCTGGGCAAAAGGAGTGTATGTAATTTGAAGAATTTTTAAGTAAATGACTGAACTGTTTTCTGGGAAAAACAACAAATCAGACGCAAATTATTATTCCAAGAAGAGTATTTTTATGTCTTAAAACAGGTCTGGAACAAAACTTTAAATGAATCCAGCTGTGTATTTTTTTGTGAAAATAATGTAATCATGTCCATAGCCAGGATTTTAGAAAGGGATGAAAAAGTAAATCACATATTTCTGTTATGTTAATATTTCTATTTCTATGAAAAATTGTGTTTATTGTTTCTGGCTTTTTTCTTGTCAAATACTGCATATTTTTACATTTTGGTGGCCCCTAAAAATCCTTGAAATGAAACAACCACAGAAGATCAAATGACTTTTTAGTTGAACGGCCAACAATTCCTGTCCATATTATGGCAAAACTTATGAGGGGGGATCAGAAGTAAATAATGCTTCATGTTAAAGGGGTACTCCAGCAATTTAGTACTGCACTTCCATAAAAGTTCCAACAAAAGTTGGAGGACTCATGAGAGACAGATTCAAAAATAATGGTCAAAACTGAAGCAGCGGAGGCTGAGATACCTTGACTGTATTCCATAGGGTTAGGCTCCAAAAACACTTGATCCTACATATCCCATCAGGCAAATGGCTGACATAAAAAATACAGACTAGGTGTCTTTTTTAAATCGTGGAATGTAAATTCATCCTCCGGTTGTTCAGATCCCGTCGTATTACCCTTCATATTTATTGTTCCACGAACAGATGATCACAGTCTCCTAGGTGTTTATGGATAAAGGCTCAGCAAGAAAATGCTTGTATCTTAATTATTTCTATCTTCTTTGTGGAATGAAATTATTCAAATGGAAATGCAGATATATTTTCCATTTATCCTACAGAATGGGGGAATTAATTGTCAACTTGTTGTTATCATATCATGTGTGCATCGAAGGTGAAAATTTCCTATATAGACAACATGGCATAACTGTGAACCTCTTACCAAGTGAAACATATGGTATCTCACTAATTTCCTTAAGGGAATATTTCAGGTAGCACTTCCACACAATCAAGCTGAATTCCAATTTGATGTATCTTGGCAAATTGAAAATCCTCATTAAAAAAGTCCTGAAAAAAAATCCTCTGCATGAACATCGACGAATGCAGCCGCTAGGAGAATAGATAATTTGTTTGAAAATCAGGTATTGTTTTCTTGCATTTCTTTGTTATCACAGCTCAGGCCCCCAGAGGCTGTGAGAGGAAATGCACAGAGCCCACTCTGCTTTTGTTAATTAAAGCTGTCAATCAGGAATGAGACTAGTTCTTCCTTTCTGTTTTTCTCTCTCTGGATCTGTTTGTGTCACTCTGATCAAAGCCATGATGAAAAGAGGCGCCCATTTCTTAGAATAAACAACAGAATTTTTCATGTCTGTTTAACGCAAGACTCTTTAATTCAAACTTTTGGTGTGTTCAAAGTTTTTCTCTCGTCTTTGCACTGTTGTTTCTTCATCTTTTATTCATCTCTTTTCTCTCAGTAGGTACAGACACCAGCAAAAACATTTGGGTTCATTACACAGTACTTGTAGCACAAAGGAATATTGTTTTCTTTACTCTGAGGGACTAGAGGCCGTGAAAGTTGTCTGTGATTCATGAGACAATACAATCCTCTTCCATCCAAAATTACCTTGAATCCAAATGTGAATATAAATAGAACACATCAGATATTGTAAGAACATTACTAAAGATTAATCCAGTTCTTGGCATGGTAGACTTACCCATTGATTGCTAAGATTAAATTGCATCGTTCCACTTCAAATACGGTCCATGTTTATGTCTGAATATCACTCTTCTCTCGCTATTGTTTGGTAGATTCTCTTTCCTCATGCACTTCAGCAAAAGGGTTAAGGGAAGGGGAGTGTGAAACTGAAAGCAGACCAAAGCACTCAGAGTAAAATGTATTAGCATATTTAAATGCAATTTAAGAAATGCAAGAAATATGTCTAAAATATGTCAACAGAGCAGGGCTGAGTTTCTGAGAGCAGAGAAAAGAAGGGTGATGAGTGACTGAGAGTAATGAGAGTAGACAAAGAAAGAAAACACACAGCAGATTAAGAAAAGTGTGAATTTAATATCAGAGACAAGAGTAAATGCTTTCAGGTGAGCCTATATGCATGCATATACTGCATATACACGCACACTGTTTAGTCGATTGGAATATGCAGCACGTGCAGATAATGCAGATACTTTGGATTTACAGATCCAGATTTGGTTTTATGTGTTTTTATGCATGTGTTTATGCACAATGGGCAGGCTGAAACTGTGGCTCACCGGGTGTATTTGTGCAAGACATTGTAAATTTCCGAATGCATGTGAAGCACTACTTTAGCGGAAGCATCAGGAGTTGCTCGGGGTGGATGTGCATGACTGTCTTACTCTAGGAACCACAAGTAAAGTTGCATTCTGGGAGCACAGTGTTCTTTGGGGATAACAAGGTACTATCAGCTCTTTAAGATAGGATGGAGTGTTTTGCTTATTATCACTTCACTCCGGTGATTGTCAGCATGTGGTATGTGCAGAGTTTGACACTAGAAAAACAGTTTTTCGTGTTCGTCTTCTGAAGGAGAAAAGTTTCTCACCTTGAATCTCAGTTTAAGACATGCATGTATGAGCATGATTTGTGACATCGCAACTCATTTGGCAACTAATTTGGAAGCCAAAGACACAAATTATTATTCAAAGTGGAGTATTTTTATATATCTTAAAACATGTCTAGTGGATATCTTTAAACAGAAACCAAGGGCAACTTTAAATGTTTTATTCAGTGTGGTAAACAGCTGCTCTGGTCTTCCAGGCTCAGCAGTATCATTGCACAGTTTTAAAATGCAGTCATAGAGGATAGTTTTGTCACAGTGACCTTCATATTCATATCCTTGTAGTTCAGTTAAGATAACTGCCTAAAGAATTGTTTAAACTTGTAAGGTTATGTGACATTTCCTGTTACATGCCTCTTGGACTGTCATAATGCTGTTCCTTGCAGAACTGAGATCAAAACTACAAATATAAGAACCAAAGTATTAAATAAATGGAATTAGCTTTAATGAAATGTATGTAATATTGCCTCATATACTGCTCAAATAAAGTCAGTTTTATTGTCAGTAAAATAAATATCTAAATGTAAAAACCCATTTGACACAGAAACATTAATATGTGAAATGCATTCATTACTTCCTTGAATGCCTTCAGCCGCACTCTTTTTTTCTCCGACTCTTCCATCTGATGAAAATGTATATTCCTATAATCACAAATGTCACTGAATATATTGCATGTATTTTAATACCTTGCCGACAATGACTTAAAAGACACACTCACCGAGTACTTTATTACGAACATCTGAACACCTGCTTATTCACACAATCATCCAATCAGCCAATCATGTGACAGCAGTTCAATGCATCAAATCATGCAGACACAGGTCAGGAGCTTCAGAATGGGGAACAAATATGATCTCGGTGACTTTGAACGTGGCATGATTGTTGGTGCCAGACCGGCTGGTTTGAGTATTTCTGAAACTGCTGATCTCCTGGGATTTTCACGCACATGTGTCTCTAGAGTTTACTCAGAATGATGTGAAAAACCAAAAACATCCAGTGAGTGGCAGTTTGTTGATGAGAGAGGTTAGAGGAGATTTGCCAGACTGGTTGGAGCTGACAGAAAAGCTACGGTGACTCAGATAACCACTCTTTACAAGTGTGGTGAGCAGAAAAGCATCTCAGAAGGAACATCAAACCATGAGGTGGATGGGCTGCGACCACTTCGGGTTCCACTCCTGTCAGCCAAAAACAGAAATCTGAGGCTGCAGTGGCCACAGACTCACCAAAACTGGACAGTTGAAGACTGGAAGACGTAGCCTGGTCTGATGAATCTGGATTTCTGCTGAGACACGCTGATGGTAGGCTCAGAATTTGGTGTCAGCAGAATGAATCCATGGACCCAACCTGCCTTGTGTCAACAGTCCAGGCTGCTGGTGGTGTTGTAATGGTGTAGGGAATGTTTTCTTGTCACACTTTGGGCCCCTTATTACCAATCAATCATGGTTTGATGCCACAGCCTATCTGAGTATTGTTGCTGACCATGTGCCTCCCTTCATGGCCACAATTTACAACCTTCTAATGGCTGCTTCCAGCATGATAATGTACCATGTCACAAAGCAAAAGCTGTCTCAAACTGCTTTTATGAAGGTCAGAGGTAAAGGGTCAGACTGGTTGCAGCTGACAGAAAGGTTATGGTAATTCACATAACCACTCTTTACAACTGTGGTGAGCAGAAAAACATCTCAGAATGCAAAAGATATCAAACCTTGAGGCAGATGGGCTACAACAGCAAAAGACCACGTCGGGTTCCAATCCTGTCAGCCATAGACAGAAATCTGAGGCTGCAGTGGCCACAGACTCACCAAAACTGGACAGTTGAAGACTGGAAGACATAGCCTGGTCTGATGAATCTGGATTTCTGCTTAGGCACACTGATGGTGGGGTCAGAATTTGGTTTCAGCAGAATGAATCCATGGACCCAACCTGCCTTGTGTCAACAGTCCAGGCTGCTGGTGGTGTTGTAATGGTGTGGGGAATGTTTTCTTGTCACACTTTGGGCCCTGTAATACCAATCTATCATGGTTTGATGCCACAGCCTATCTGAGTATTGTTGCTGACCATGTGCCTCCCTTCATGGCCACAATTTACAATCTTCTAATGGCTACTTTCAGCATGATAATGCACCGTGTCACAAAGCAAAAGCTGTCTCAAGCTGCTTTCATGAAGGTCAGAGGTGAATGGTCAGACCCTTTGCAGCTGACAAAAAGGCTATTGTAACTCACATAACCACTCTTTACAACTGTGGTGAGCAGAAAAACATGAATGCACAACATGTCACAAAGCAAAAGTCGTCTAAAACTGGTTTCATGAACATGACAGTAAGTTCAGTGTACCTAAGTGGCCTCCCCAGTCACAAGATCTGAATTCACTTTGGTGAAGTGGTATAACAGGAGATTGGCAGCATGAATGTGCTGCTGACAAATCTGCAGAAATTATCTGATGCAGTCACGTCAACATGGGGCAGAATCTCAAAGGAATGTTTCAAACATCTTGTGGAATCCAGGCCATGAAGAACTGAGGCTGGTTTGAGAGCAGACGGAGGCCCTACCCAGTGTTAGTATGGTGTTCCTAATAAAGTGCTCGGTGAGTGTATTCCCTCTCTGGGGGAATATTGTACAAAAAATATTTTAAATTTGAAAGTCTTGATTTTTTTCTGACTCAGCATTTTTACACAGAAATGGGTGTGGATTTTTTTTCTCCCACCACTTATCCACCACTTATTGACTAATCTTCAAGACCAGTATTAAGAAAAGAAATCACCAAGGTGACCAAAACAATTTCAGCATACATATGGAAATGTGAATGTTGTTGTAAGACAGACTTGAAAAAAGCGAACCTATCCTTTGAACCACTGTATGTCGTAGGTGAATGTCTAGCCATCTTCTGTCATTTTGCTTGAGGAGTCAGTCACTCTCACTGTGCCGCAGAAGCATTATTGGCTGAAGGACAGCAGTGGCAAGAGATATCCCCACACCGTGCAAAATGTAGAGAGGCCAACAGCGGTGCAATAGCAGTTACTGGTCTGACAGTTGCATTTTCTGTTTTGACAGGGCTACTTTCAGTGGATAGTTGACACGGCTGTTGATCCCCGGCCAAAGCTGTTCAGCTGTGTTTCTTCAGTTTATTACAAGTAGGTTCAGGTCGTAAAGAACTTCAGTTTCTTTTGCTGATGGTACTGAAATCTAACCTTGTGGATGAAATAAATTTAAATAAGATGTTCTCTCCTGATTGAAGCATCACCTGCATGAACAGTGTCAAGTGAAAACCCCTGGTCTACTCGCACCTGGTTCCACATACCACAGGTAACTACAGCAGGCCTGGTAGATGAAAAAGAATATACATTTCTTTCACTGTCTTTGCAAAATAAGTGGTTTTAATATTTCTCCAGCAAAAAGGGGCTCTTGCTTTTTTCATTCAAACAAGGTAAATTATTCGTTGTGAATGTAACCATTCATATTGATTGGAGTATTTGTTTCGTGTTGTAGTAAGAGCACATTTCTACTCCGAATGGTCAGGAACATGACACTAGAAAACATTTACTGCTTTTCTCTCATAGTATCTGACCTTATACTACATCACCCCAGTTTTATACCGTTACAAATAACAGATTCAACTCAGGTGTACTATCAATACTAAGTTTAGATTTTATTGGTGTTCTGATTCAAATGATTGGATCCATGTTTACTTTAGGTCTGATTAGTAAATGATGCGTAAAACAGCTTTCGTCATTCCTCAGAAAGATTTCTTCTTTTCATTTTTGGTCATTTTCCATTTACCTCAGTGTCAGAAAGAGGAATAGTCTGTTGTCTTTTAGCAGGAAAAACTTTTTAATTTAAATATTGGCTTCTATCAGGCTGAAAATCCCTGTTCATCAGGTAGAAAGTATATTTTGACTTGAGATAATTTCCACTCTCCCTAAAACATATATGCTCCTAAGTAGTAGCTACAAATTACAGGACATTCTCATCGTAACCTGGATAATGACATTATGAATTTGCGATCAGAACATCGATAAATGCAGATGCATATATAAATTACATTATCTGTGCAGATACAAAGTCCTAGGCATACAAAGCTCTTAACACCTGAGGACTCACATCTGATCCAGCTTTGCCATTATCTTCAGATGACGGGTTGCAGGAAAGGACATCTAATTTCTCTAAACACGTGTTTCCTTGATTCCTCTCTCCTCGCGTCAAGATAAGACTGATGCACCTCTCCTAACACTGATCCAATTCGTTGGTCGGCAGCATGCATCGCCACTTTTGTCGTATCCCATGCATACGACAAAAGTGGCGTTTCCTAACACCAAATGTGTAATGCTAAGACATTATTGTGCTACCTAACATCACGATCACCAATAGACTGAAACCGTAAGATAGTGATCCCTGAGCCATGGTGCTTCAGGCTGGTGTCCGGCATTAGCTACCACGCTACTTTGGTTGCATTGTTACCTGGCTCTGACCAAACACTGCACGTTTTTGTTCAAAACGTACGGTCTCAGACAAGTGAATCAACGGCCATTTCCCTCTTTTCTTTTCTTGCAGTTTTCTTTTCTGATGTAGAAAATGAGAAAAATGGAAATGTCTTGTTTTGCATTTTTCATTTTCGGTTTTTAATTTGGAAATGAAATAAGCCTTTCTTTTTCATTTTTAAAATTTTAGCTTCTGAAAAGAAACTGCAATTACTAAAAAGCACCATCAGTCAGTCAGCATTTTTTATAATAGGGTGAAAAGAATGGAAATCACTACCACAGCACATCCCAATACTTACTGTAACTTCACTGCCTGAAACTGTGGCTCAATAATAATCAAACACGTAAACATAGAATGTTAGTTGTCCTATCCTTGTTTTTTCCCCCTCACTTATTTAGTATGGATTGTCGCAAGCTCCTATGTACGTATCAGTTGCATTTTTTTACTCTGGATGGATACTGTGTGTATTATTCTGTGCATATTTATTATGTTGTGTATTTATAGGATATATTGTTTTCTTCTAGGGTGCCTTTTTAACATCTGGCCAAGGTCAACCAATGAAACTCATTCAGCACTGTACCTGTGAAATTAATGAATGTAATGAAAAAAAAAATACATTCAATTTTCTGTCAATTAAAAAGCGAACAAACATATTGACTTTTTTTTCACAAAACACACTGACCAGACCCCAAATGCTAACTATGAACTCCAGTATTAAATTCACAACATTGGATTCAATATTTTTTCAAACAGACTGGTTCAATAAATCACTGCTGAGGTGAGAAAGTCCAACTCAGGACAATAGATTATATCAGGCTTTTTGATCAAAAGGAAATAATGCTGACATTTGCGGTACTCTAGTTGGACAATGTGATTATCTCTACAACTTGTTAAGAGATATATGAAATAGCGGGATGATTCAAATTGCTCTTTCAAATTCAATGTCAAGAGGGAACGGACAATACATGCGCCTAATGTCCCCTGCACTGTGACTCAAAAGAACACATTGAAAGTATTCTTTCAGTTTCCTGTTAAATGTGAGCGTTTGCAGTGCTGGAGCAGAGATAAGGACTGGGAAATGGCTGCGAGTGAGAATCCGGGATGAGGGGAAAAGGCCAGAGAAATGCCAACTCAGGCTTCTTTCTCTGTGTGTCTGATTGTTCAGGGAGACACTTTTCTAAGAATCTGCCAGGGCTGCTCTGAATGGATGCCAATTACCACGCCCCACAATGTTTCTCAACAATACTTTAACGATGTGCCGTTTGTTGAAAAGCCACTAAGCTCTCAGGAGTTAATTGGTTTTTTAAAAGCAATATAAAATCCCATCTCAATAATCAGTTCTCATGGACGCTTTTCTCGCTCCCATCAAACAAAGCTACTAATTGTTTTAAGACCGACTGTGAGCGTTTCATGTGAAATTACCTAGAGTCTGTGTTATAATATGCACAGCTTGGGCTTTTGGCAGGAGTGAGGGGAGACGAATTTTGGTGTTTCTCTCCATTTTTCCATTTAGTTTCAATGTTTACACAGAGAATGTTTGAGGCTGGAGAAATTGAGATGAGGATAGCTCTCTTTCTGGGAAAAGGTTAGCTCATAGTAAGGGACCGTAGGAAAATTATTTGGTTCTGGAGGGCAGTGAAACTTTTGGTTCAGTTTTTTAAAAAGCAAGGCCCTCTCCAGTTTTATTAAAAATTTCAATGGACCCTCCCTTCAGAGAAAAAATGTATAGGCCCATATAACAGTGTTGAATTAGTACAGCTTGTTTAATCGTAAAGAATGCAAAGCAAGAAGTGAAAATGCCTAGTGATTATGCTCACTAAGATTTCTCTGTTACTGTGAAATTTTAGTTGTGTATTTAATTTGATTATATGTGTATGTTGCTCTCCTGACATGTTCTGTTTGGTTGTCTCACAATAAGAGAACAAAATGGGGGAAAACGAACCCCTCCTGCTCCTTCAAAAAATTTCAAAAGTGCCCTTTCTGCAGCAAAAAGAAAAAAATACATAATCCACCCCCTTTCTTCTCCCGCCTCCCCTACTAATAATTTCTGCAGAGTTCCTACTCTTAGTCATTTTGCAGCATTAAAAAATACAGCAGGATAGCTTTTATTTTAGATTTAATAGATTCCTGACTTTTCTCTGCGTTTATCAAAAATCATAATTAATGAATGAAAATAAAACGCCTCGAAGATATTCCTTCCTTTTAAAACTGGCATTTAAAACAAAAGCAGGCCCTGTCCGGCAACCTGTCTTACAGATCACTGATAAGGCACGTTGAAACAGTGTTATCCTGAGCCATTGACCTCTGTAATAAACCTTGTTCTGCAATACAATCCCAGCCTGGCCTTAATGGTCATTTCCACTTTAGGGGGAAGTAGGCTGCAGCGGTTATTGTGTTTCTTGACATGTGACATACATAGGGTTGAGGGGATACAATAGCTCCATCGTGTAGAGAAGTCACAGAGACTGTTGGGGGAACATAAAGGAGAGAAGTGGGCTCGGCATTAATGCGTGGCACGTCCTTTATATCTCTGAGCATGATCCTTTTTTTCCACTCCTCTGTCCTTCAACAGCTACATTGCAATTACATATCTGACGATAATAAAAGCCCCTCCAGGAAGCAAGGTACTTGCTTTAGGGAAAGGTGGCTTTGTTTTTGCCATGTGACATCTTTCACTCCCAAGATAATGTCATTTAAAAGGCAACATTTTGAATATTAGTAGTTATTTTCTGCAGTAAATATAAAAATCAATCAATACAGGGATGACATTTGCATTCAGTATTCCTGTTTCTCAACAAAGAAAAAATTTCCCTATAATTGCATATGACCCTGAACACAGTGATCACATCAACTCTTATCTTAAGAGCATCATCCAATGTCTACAATGTTTGCTAAAACAAAACAACTGAATGCCATATGAAATCTGTAGTGTATTGCTTTTTGTCCTTTCGAAAAACAAAACAAGATAGACGGTATCTTTCCCAGCCTGTGGTCCTTGAAATCAATTCGTCAGATATGAGCAGAATTAGCGCTGGATCAGACCGAATTTACCCTGATGAAAAGGCGTCTTGTACCATCGCCGCAGGAGCACTGATGTGTACAGGAGGATGGGGAAAGAAACAATAGAAAAGAAAATGCATAATGCTCAGAACAGTGGGATCCCTCCTCCCTCTCCACCTGGGACTCAGTGTGGGGGATCCCCTCTGACCACAGCCCAATTAAAACCTGAACGCACACACACACACACACACACACACACACACACACACACACACACACACCTCTGCGTGAAGTGACCTGCTTCCATTATGAATATGGATGTGTTGGGGGAATGCAAATAAACCCTTGCCGGCTACAGACAGACAGACGAGCAGACAGACAGTCAGCGGCACAACAAAGAGGTGGTAGTAAATGAGAACAAAGGACCAGCCTGGGTTGAAGCAGCATGGATGCCTTCACTCCCAGCTTTGTCACAGTCAGAACCAGAGAGCAAACGTCTGGATATCTGCCACAGTAAATTACTTGACATTACTGTAATAAGAGTCTATCAGATTGTGTGTGCAGGACATTGCTGGTGCTTTTGTTATAGTACAGTGTGATTTAGTCTGCATGTTTTTATATGTTCATCCACAACAATGAAAAACCATCAGAGCGGTAAACTCACATCTCACTCAATCGCCCTGCATTGCCTCTGGATGTCTCCTCATTTAGTGAGACAGAGGCGGAGGGGAAGGCAGAGCCAGCGCTGGAGATGAATCTGATAGTAAATGAATCATTCTAATGTGTTTTGTAAATATCTGCGGCGCTCAGAAATGCGATCCGGTAGTCAGTCAGCGGCATATAGACCCCATAAATATTAGATGAAGCAGGGGAGAAGGCTGCCTAGAGGAGACTGGCAATCCCAGCTTGCAAACACACTGAAAAATAGCTGAGAGTGCAGGGACCATTAGGGAGCATTCATGTCTCTTTAACAACTGTTTTTTTAAAATGGCCTTTTGCACAGAGATGTCGCAAAATGCACCGTCATAGCTGGTTATTATAATATACAATAGCTCTACTAAAAAGCTGCCGGTGCTAGATGTAAGAATTCCATACGAGAAAGTCCACGGGGTGATGCAACAGATTTTCTACAGTGCTTAAATAGAATACACAATAAAATGGATGGCTTCATAGATAGTGACATTTAATGCAGGAGAAGTGCCAAGCCAGACGTGGTGTACAGGGGTCTGCTTGTAAATAATTAATCTTTGCTCTTCATGTCTTCTTGTCAGTACAGACGAGGGGCTTGTATCCTGGCAACGCATCATGGTTCCCACATGCTGCAGGGAGAGAGAGGCCCTCGGGGGGGAGACAATCTTCAACCTGCCTGCAGCAACACACACGCAGACACACACACACACACACACACACACACACACACACACACACACACACACTTAGCCCTGTGCTACACACAGGCATGCATATATATACTAGAAAGGATACTAACTAGATGTTTGTACATGGACATACAAAAACCCACACACATGCATGCACACTTTGGTGCACATACATCTACACACAGGCAAAGTAATTGCGAGTTGTACGCATGCACGAACCCACACACACACACACACACACACACACACACACGCACACACACACACACACACACACACACACTCACACGCACACACACCAGCAATCCAGCATAAGGACAGACATAACTGTACACACAGAAACATATGCAAAGACTCATGCATGCATACTGTATACATAGTAGACACTGAGAAGACAGACAGAGGCTCTCATTGCACACATACACGCACGCACACACATCCAAATGCACAGTCCTCTTGAGTAGGCCTATTCGCAATGCTCTGATTGGTGCCTTCAGCACTAGACAGCTTTACCTTTCTGGTCTGCAGTCCTCTTCATCCAAAGTAAGCATAAAGGTCATTATGTGTGAGGGAATTTAACTCAATGGTTGAGTGTGTCCTACAGTTGTGTACCAGGGGTGACGTCATGGAGATGCCAACAGACGCAGACGGTCCATCATCCTTTAACAATTTCCAACTGAAAAAGCTTTTTTATTTTCATAAGAGATTCTCTATGTTTTAAAGAAAACCTAGCTAGCATTAGGCATAGTTTACACTCAGTTATATTTTCTGGTGCCAAGAACTGCAACAGGCAACAGAAATTTAAGTCTGATGATTGGATGTCACCAACCGAAGGAATCTGAAGACAACGTCTGTCAAGCACTGGTGATAATTGTTCGTACAAATGAATCTATATGGAGAGATTCATGGCATCTATGGTGTTGAAATGCGCCACTGACCAGTCGAATAACACTGTCAATGTAGAAAATAATGGAAATGAATACTTTGTGCACAGTAATTTATGAGCCTAATACCGGCATTGGTTTAGTGATTGTTTCTTGAAAGGGAAAAGAAGTTCTGCTTTTCAGTTAAACGTGTGTTAAAATCAAGCATATGTTTGGCCAACTATACCACACTGAATACCATTTTCAGATAAAGCTTCTGAAACCAAAAACACATATGGAAGGTAAATGGATAATTCTAGTTTGTCCTGCAGCTTGACTCTACTAACACATTGACACAAAGTAGCGCCCCACACAGAAGTACAGGCTGGGCCCTTTACAGAAGGTATGATCAAGGTTTAGGTTGGGCTTTCATGTCTTGTATGTAATCTGCTACGCTGCAGATGTATGTTTCTCAATAGTCCACCAAAACCTGGAGTCTTACGAAGATAGAAATAGAAGGAGCTAGCAACTACAATTTTTTGCAATCAGTAAGCAATCTTGGTGAAGTCATCCCCAAGATTGCTTACTGACAATTTTTTGGGCATGACATCTCATGTAGATGACAACATTAAAACAGCATCATTTGTTTTTTGTTCTTTGCAGCTAGGGTGCATGCACTGGTACAAGCAGAAAACACTATGTGACATTTTATCACCTTATAAAGTTTTTACAGCTAATGAGGCTAACATGCACTACTGGCTGTTTTGTATTTTCTTCCACCTCTACATCTCAACCTCAGTTCCATTAACTGCTTGTGAAAAACCTTGCTGTTACAGCTAGTTAGCAAACAGTTGCCTATTTAGTTGTTTTTCCCCAAAATTTAAAACTAATTTAACAAACTTAGGTTATGAAGTTGTATGCGACAGCAAAAGAAAACCTGTCAGCAAACAGTTGCCCATTTAGATGCAGAGCAACACTGGCATTTATTTGAGGCTGTCTTTCTGGCTATAAAAGCTACAATCAGAAAAAAGTTCTCTTTTGCCCTGTTTTGGGTTCCACCATCTCTGGAGGGAAATATCTGGCTCTCTTGCTGCTAAATGCTCCACTTTATTCTCCACCTAATTTTTTTCCACCGGCCATTTGATGCTTCACGGGTAGTACACAGTTGGTTTATGAGAACTTTTTTACTGAAAACAGTTTGTCAGGGCAGAGTTTGTGAGACATAAGACCAAAGTAATTAAGTGCTAAGAAGCTAAAAAGCTGGACTGCAGAGTCCCAAGAAAAACAACAGCATCAGTCATTTCAGCAAATCCCCCAAAACAAAATATACAGTATGTTCAAAGCACTCTAGCTGCTGTAAGAATTATGACTCTTGTTCATTAAATAAAAAAAATTGGATGTTGCTCTTTGTTTTCCAATTCTTCCTGATAGTCCTTTAAGTTTCTTTTAATCACGACCACGATCATTCTATTTTATGAGCAAACCAAACCTTAACCATAGCATTGTGTCAATATGGGCACCAGATCAAAAAAAAAAAGGAAAAAAAAAGACGGAACTGACAAGCTATTGTGGTTTAATTTGGAGCTCTTCTTGGTTTGTCACAATAAGCGACCTGTTTCACATTACACAGTTATTTCATGTGATCCATTGTCATTCTAAATAATATTGATTAGTGCAGATTTACGATTTTCCCAACAAAAAAATTTGTTCCAACATCGAAATAGTAAATACAAAAGATGCATACAGTGGTGCTACTGCCTGAAAGGGCTTCTTCTACACTTGCCCGAGGATGGATTACTGAATGGGCCTGCTATGAGGTCATGGTCCCGCTGGGTCAGAGCCTCTTTACAAAGCAAGTGTTAATATTTCTTTGACAGTCACAGAGCTTGGTTAAAAACCAAAAAATGACCGAGATGCAAAATGATCCCAAAGAGAGGCATCTACAAAACAACTACAAAGAGTTGAAAAAGTCCACGATAGACGTAAAACAACCACAAAAAGAAACAAAATTGACATTAGAGAGAGGACCAGGAAGAGACGCAAAATGACCAATAGAAGAAACAAAATGACAAAATTTCAGTGTGAGGATTCTGTGTCTTTGTCCAAGCGTGCATTTGCTTATGATCCATTCATGCACCTATCGCTGTATCTAATGCACATTAAGTCAGACAACATCAGGGCCAAAGTCTGACAAGGACACACGATACGCTGGTGGATTGTTTTTTAATTTCAATTATAAAACCTGGTGTAATGTCTTTTAGTTTTAGCAGCTCATACATGTGCCCAGCTTACATGACAACACCTGGTGAATAAATGCTAAAAGTAACTGAACATCAGATTCACTGATTCACTATGATGAAGGTGTAGTTTGAGCCTGCTTGTGGCTCATACAGTGCAAAGAGGGTTCTGGTCTCTGCGATACTCAAACACAGTAAATTCTTGGCGATTATTTTTGCTTTCAATATGAATAATCATCACTCAGGCCAGAGATTTGTACATTAATGCCGTAATGAGGCTGGAAATTGGGCACATTAGCACATATCTGCTAAAAGCACGTGATACCCATTTTTCATCCCATTTGCCAGAAGTGCATTGTGCCAGTATAGACTACTGTTAGCTTAGCCATTTCATGAAAAAAAAAAAAAAAAATTCATGCATTGTAATTTCAGAGTAATTACAGGGAGATTTTCTGACAAGTCATGCTACAATTTATAACATTCTCTTCAGTCTCCTCCTAAACTGCAGCACTGCCAAAAGGTTTCACGCTCGGTGCTTTTTCTTGCATCACACACACAAAATAGGAATAAAAAAAAACAAAACTTATGCACAAACACTCAAGCCCACCTGGGGAAAAATGAAAAAGCTAGAAACCTTGTTTGTCCAGAATGATTGCGGAGACATATTTGACTAATGGAATTACATGTATGTATTAGCCTCTCTCTCGCCCTCTCTCTCTGCCAGTAAAGTGTGTGTGTGTGTGTGTGTGTGTGTGTGTGTGTGTGCCTTCAGGCTGGTGGCTAGTGTAGACCCGACGAAGGCCTTCCCCCTCTGGTGGGTCAGGCTAATTGTTATTCTAATGGCCTCAGTCAGATGCAAATAGCTGTAATGGCAAAGCCAGAGCTCGGGTGGGAGGGGAGGCAGGGGGAGTTAGGGGAGGAGAGAGAGGAGAGATGGAAGTGCACAAAATTAGATTTGCATTTTTGTTAGAGAAATATGCGTGTGTTTGCATGAGGAGGGGGGATGATTTATTTAGTGTGTGTGTGTGTGTTTGTGTGTGTGGGTCTACATGAGTGATTTTAATAAAGTCTAAATTCTTTGCTTCAGTACCATAACCAGCTTAAATATATTGAAAAACACATATGGTAATAAAATCAGTTTACCTTTGGGAATGCGACTAAGTACATTTACTCCAGCAGTTACTTGTACTTTACTTAAGAACTCTGATTTAAGGCTACTTTCTAATCCTACTCCACTACATTTTGGATATTGTACTTCTTACAGTACTACACCTATCTGAGATAGAGTGACTAGTTACTTCATAGATGAATGGGTTTACACACAAATCCTAAAATCAATCCATAAAATACGATTCCCTGTAATAGATGAAACTGTGTACAAAGTAGAAACACCACAGCAGAAATTTTGTTTTGAGGTACCCTCCAGCCATGTTTCAAGACATACAGAAATACTCTGCTCTGGACAACAATTTGTGTCTGATATGGTTTTTTTACACAAAAACATTCAATTAGCTCCTGTAGTTAGAATGCTTCTTAAGATTAATTCTACTCCCTCTCCCTCATTGAAAAACCAATCATCTATGAAAATGGAAATATATTTAGCGCTTGATGCTAAATTTTTCCTACTTCATTTCTGATATCACAAAATAATGTTTGTATGTAAACATTTTACACTGAGATTTATGGTTTCCACCTTTGGCAGATATTTCCGTTATTTTTGTAAATTTAATAAAAAGGAAACACTGAAATATCACATCGACACACAGCAACATAACAAAATGTGAAAAAAGTAAAGGGGTCTAATTACTTTCTGTAAATACACTCACACACGGAGCTCACGGAGCCTAACTATTGATTCTACCGCTCCTTGACACACAGTATGGAATACAGTGCCTGACATTGCTGTAATGTTGGTAGGTGGAGGCCATTGTGGGGAAAACCTTGCCAAACTATTAAAGCCGATAAAGACAGTAGCCCTTTTTAAACAGCCTGTTCAAGGCGCTATTCCGCCTCGCCGCTCTGTAGAAAAGGTACGAACATGGAATGGGGGCACATTGTTGTTCTGGCAATAAGCAGCAGAGGTAGCCACAGAGTCGGATTGCGGTACGTGTCAAAGGGAGACCCGTCATGGGCAGGATAGACGGCAATGCTGTTGTGTTAGACGTCACGGTTCTGATTCAGGAATGATGGCATGCCATCTAAGAGCAGACACTCGGGCAGCATTACACCGGCTTTTTTTGGCTTCTTAATGGAAACATATTGGGATCTCTGTTTCAAAGTGGCAAGAACAGACCAACGCTGCTCTGAGACAAAAAGATGGAGATTGCGTGCATTTTTTCCACGCCGGGTAATAACCTCATCTTCCCTGAGGTTTCTGGACCTCCCAGCGGGCGAGATGTTGTAGTCCTCCAAGGCCTTCTGGGTGCCAGTACATTGTCGGTTTCATACAGCACTGTTCTAAAAAATCAGATCACTGCTGAGGAATGTGAGGGTTTAGTCATAATCATAATAAGATGACAAGGGGAGAAGCTCTGCAACACAAACTACAACCAAAACACATGTGGTCTGGAGTCAGGGTTCATATGTCGAATTATTTCAACACAATGACTGAGTCAATATTTTTAAATGATTTGATTTCAAGGCTGTTGAAAGAAAATAATTATTTTATATATACAATACATAGGACCCTGGATTGCTGCTGGGACTGTGGCATCAGGCATTCTTTGGACAAAAACGGGTCCCTGAATAGTCACGTGGAATAAAGAGGGGGTTCTGAAGCACTCCAAAATCTGTAAAAAGCATGTATTCTTTTTGGAAATTTTTTAAACTACAACTCTAACCAGCACAGAATGGAAGCCTATTAATGGACCTTTGGAGTGTCTTTTATCCAGAAAATTTTCATTTATCATAAAATGAATAGTCAGTGGATAGCTGTGAGTCTGACAAATACATTTTGATCATGTTTATTTGATTTTGTATTTTCTACAAGAATTCTAATCACTAAATTCTAAAGGTACATGTTTAAAAGGTTTATTAATGTGAAGGAGTCATAAAAGTGATTTAATTTAATTTATTTTCACTGTTGGAAGTTATGGCAGTGAACTAATTGCAGATCAATTCTGCACCTGCATTTTGTCATTTCATAATTTACTTGCCTAGAAGAAAAAAAAATAACAACTGTTTTTTTTTCGGATTTAATCAAACATAGAGAATTTAAATGAGTTTATGAAGGATTAAAAAATGTACACTGATCAAGGTTTGTTGTTTGTCTGAAGTTAGCGCCCAAACTGACCTCAGTGAAAAATGTGATTCCCAGTCGATTCGCAGTAACCATGGTGAGAGGGAGGATGAGAAGCAGCATTCCCTTAGGAAGCGGGATGGAAAGCTCTCACCACAGAGAGACGATTGTCTATTGAAGTGGCCCAATGCAGAATGAGGCAGGGCTTTTGAAAAGAGGAAGGAAGAGGAGAAATATAAGGAAGGGTGGAGAAAGATGGAGAATAAAGAGAAAAAGAAGAAAAGTTTCAAGAGTGTCAGCGTAAGCGCGATGGGGAAGAATGATAGTAATAGTGTGTGTGATGGAGGAAAGCAGGAGAGGCTGAGAGATCATGAGAGTAACTGAATATCAGAGGAGCCAGTTTTGGTTTCACATTGAGTCCTCTCACAGCTTGCGATCCTTAAGTAAAAAGCATATCTCCCTCTGCCAGCTCCTCACCATTGAACTCTCTGTGGCAGAATTCAAGTCCCCAGGCTGTGACAGCTGTGGGCCCTGGAGTGGCGTTTCCCAGAGAGCCAGCCAAACATTCCTTGCTGCTTTGTGACTTACAATGGGCACAATAACATCAGCAACAGCACGGCACTCAGCTGACGAGAGGAAGAGGAGAAGTGATGGCTTGTTTTCTGAGGGTCAATTATCTGGCTAGCTATATAGCTTGCGCTGCTTTTTTTTCTATCTCCCTTTCCCTTCTATCTCCACTTTATCTTTTTGCTTGGACCACATTGCCTCACATTTGAGAAACATTATATGGTCTGAAATACAACACTTTCCACTTTGTAATGTGCTTGGCAGCATTGCCCACGCATTGTGTAGGAGCTTAATTTCCATCCACTCTCTTCTTAAGTGCAGCTCAATTCATCTGGAGAGGATGTTAAGGCTTGCTCTGAGAGTTGAGAGAATACTTCTTAATGAGCGCTGACAAAGACCAGCGCTGCAACAACATAACCTGCTCTATAGAAAGAGACTTCAAACTCTTTCTCACTGTTTTATTGCTTTGACTGGGTGTCATCCAGTACACTCACACATATCCTGTTCCCCTACTTCAGATCACATATCAAGCCAAAGCATATTTTCTCTTATTCTGACTGGCTTTGAATGCAGGATGCATTATGCTGACACACATACACCTTGGTATGCATAGCCACTGATGCCTCCTTAATGTATAAAAGCCTGTTTTTCTTGTTTCTTATCATCACTTCTCTCTGTTTGTATGATCCCCTCAGATGACCCTCACATCTCCAGCTGGATATTTAGGCCTTGCCTCATTAAAACAACTTGGCCTTATGTGCAGAATCTAGTCTTTATACTTGCAGTGTACCAATTTGTCCACAGGTAACAGGGGTTTTATAAGGCACAAGGCGAAGTGCTAGGCAATCTATTAGTCTAATTTGAAATGAATGGCAGGAAAACACTATGGGAGGTGGTAACTGCCTCGATGATGACAGCACTTTGAGCGGAGAATGTCATGTTATAAAGTGGAAACATACAGCCACTGTTTATTATGCTAGTTTGAAGATGCTGACCTGTGGGAGGGAAGAGGGAGGGAGGAAGGCTTGTAAATGCAAACTCATGCAGATATAAAAACAACATGAGTGGATTGATCACTAGAGACTGATTTATAATCCTGGGCAAACTGACCTGACCTGAACTATAAGTCAGGTTTCCACACATTCTCTCCTTTGTGTGTGTGTGTGTGTGTGTGTGTGTGTGTGTGTGTGTGTGTGTGTGTGTGTGTGCTCAGCTCAGTGTTCTTCTCCTGACTCAGTTCTTGGAAGGGATCTGCGCTGTCAAAAAGTGACTCTAAAATGCTGTGGTATCACCTTTCTAACATTCACCTCTTGTTTCTGCACAGATGGGTTGATTTTTATTTCTCTCTCTGGCAGGCCTACCTTTGATCAGATTCTGGTTGTGCCAGGGACGGAGACGCAAGACACAGGAAGTCGGGTTTAAATTTCAAAAACAGTGGGTTTTTATTCACCCCAAAAATGAGAAAAACAGACATGATAATTAGTGTCCTAGGGCCCTAAAAGAGGTCAACAAAAAAGACAGTTAAACTCAAAATACAGCAAACTGAAGTGCAATGGAACTGAGTAACTCAATCTAACGTCAACAAAACACAAATTTCAGCCACAGCCAGATGGGAGCCATTTGCCATCATTTTGATTCCAGTGGGAAACAGAAGCACAGAAGGAGCTTCTAACAAAATGGAGGAAAAGCTCCAGCTCCAGCTTCCCATTTCTCTACGAGTTGTCCTTAACAAGTTACTGGGACATAAAAGAGAAGAACACGTGGAAAAATTGTTGTCAGAAAACAACTGTCCAGTGGAGACAGAGTCCGTAAATTACGTGCTAACAAAACGCATCCAAAGAACTACGTGATTCATGAGAGGCCAGATACTGCCATCTACTTTGTACTACTTTGTGTCTGAGCACACCGTAAGGAGGAAGATATAACACAAAACTAACTAAACTTCACTTAATATGAACTATGTACAAAAGAAACAAAATGAAATCTGAAAATAAAGTTTTAGAGTTAACTACTTTAATAATAAATCCAATTCCTTTAGCAGGCACTTGATAAAGTCTGGGCCCAGGTGAAGGTATTTAACACTGTTTTTAGCCTCAATCCAGTCTTTTACTGTGATGGCCAGCCATCCCATGAACCAGCAGAATGGCAACTCAAGAACAAGAAATTATATTAATTTAGCTTAAAGACACTTGAACTTAAGTATTGACTATACAAAACTAGAAAATGAGCTCAGTAGAGCGCAGACCCCCACCCAGGCCAATGTCAAAGAACATAAACCACACATCAGACGAAACAATTCTTATTCACAGTATATGATCTGGATATGCCTAAAAAATGCAATGGGTTCTGCCCTGACCCATGCCCTATGCCCCTACCAAGTTTGGTGCAAATCGGTTCAGTACTTTTTGCGTAATCCTGCATTACCAGCTTTCAACTTGTAAATAGTGTTCAGAGCTTTTCAGATGTATCTGAAAGCTACACATCCTCTCAGAAACACTGCACTGCAGTAAGAAAGGGGAAATAGTACTTCAGTGCTGCTTAAGAAATTTAATGTAACATTTTAAATTATGCAGTGACTGTGAGGCTGTTTCTTCATAGTTTTTTGTGTAAAATGTGTCCTTTACCAGCCTGTTCCTCGCCACTGTGTACATGACAGTGTGTGTGTATAAGTCTGTCTGTCTCTATACTATGTGCCCGTGTGTGTAGCTCTCCTTTTCAGCTGGTTGGTGGCAGGGCTGAGCAGGACCAGCTGGCTGGCTGTACAGGGCACCACAGTGCCCTCTGACCCCCAGCTGGTGGGGGATCTGGGCCAACAGGGCATGGCCATAAATCCATGGACACAGAGCATGTGGAGGCATTCAGGAGGCAAACACATCACCTGCTGCCTGCTGGCACACTGCCTCCCTCACTGCCCTCCTCCGCCACAGCGTCTTTGCTCTCTGTCAAGTGCAAATTGTTCCCATGGAAATGGAGTGAAACACAGAGCTTTTATTAAACAGGACAGCTTTAAACAATAGAGGTCAGATTGTCAGGCAGCGTTTTCTGGCAATTTTGAACACATCCATTCCTCCATCTAATATCTGCCGCTTATCTGGAGTCAGGTTGTGGTGGCAAGGTAGTCTTGACATCTACCTCCCTTGCAGTTTTTATCAGCTCCTCCTAGGGGATCTTGATGCATTGCCAGGCTACATGAGGTATATAGTCTATCCAGCCTGTTCTGGGCTTCCCACCAGTTGGATGTGCCCAGAAAACAGGAAGCATCCTGATCAGATGCCTGAACCACCTCAACTGGCTCCTTTCAACACGAAGGAGCAGCAGTTCTATTCCGAGCTCCCTCTGGATATCTGAGTTCTTTACCCCATCTATAAGGATGAGCACAGCCACCTTAAGAAGGCACCTGTATTTGCGATCTCATTCTTTCGGTCACTACTCAAAACTCATGACTGTAGTTGAGGGTTGAAACATAGATTGACTGGTAAATCGAAAGCTGTGTCTTCCAGCTCAGCTCTCTCTTCACCACAACGGTCCAGTACAATGCCTGCATTACTGCTGACGCTGCACCAATCCACCTGTCAACCTCACGCTCCATTTTACCGTCACTCTTGAACAAGATCCTGAGATACTTAAATTCCTTCACCTGAGGCAGCAACTCGCTCCCGACCCGAAGGGAGTAATCCAATATTTCCCGACAGAGAACCATGGCCTCAGACTTGGAGGTGCTGACTCTCATCCCACCCGCTTCACTCTGCTGCAAACTGTCCCAGTGGATCCTGGGAGCCAAGGCTTTTGGCTTCGTCAGTATAATGTTCTATTCCTGAAAAATCTTTTGTTCCCCATAGTGAAACTGCAATGACAGAGGAATAAACTAGCGAATGACTGACATCCAATCCATAAGAATACTCAAAAAAAATCAAAGCGAGACCGGAGGAACAAATGAGCAAACACCCCCCATGAATCACACTTGTAATTGTCAAATGTGTCACATACAAATCAAAGACTCTGCTGATTGGATTTGGATGAAAGTCAGGATAATGATCATCTCACCATTTCACCCCAGTGGTTTAAAAATGACATATGGATCCCTGTAAAAAAAAACCACAATAAAAACACTTAAGCACACAGAAACGGAAGCCAAAGTAACTATCTCAGTGGTCCAAAAAAAGAAAAAAAAACTTTAGATTTCACGGCACAGCTATGTAACAACATTTCAGAGAGCATCAGTCGGTGCCCTGAAAGGTGCCCTTAACTCTGCTATTTGGTGGAGTAAACAAACATAAGTCTATAATTACGGACCTAATTAAATCAAGTGCTTGACTAGAAGACCAGAGGCAGAGAGGTCCTCCTCTCCATTGATTCCCAATCAGTACACAAGAGCGGCTCAGAGAGACACTCTCTGTATCTGTGTGTGTGCGTGTGTGTGTGTATGTGTGTGTGTGTGTGTAGGTGTGTGTGTGTGTGTCCGGGTTCGTGTGTGTGCGTTTCTCGTGTGTGTTAGGATGTGTGAGGGGGATATGCATCCTTAGGAGCATTTCTGTCCTTGGTCTAAAGATGTTCACTCACTGAATAAAATCCAGTATTTAGGAAGTATTCATTCATTCATATCAGTCTCATCATCGAATCAGTTGGGCACAATTATCACAAAAGGCAGCAGAGTGGCATACAGCACATGGCAATATGTTCAAACATCTATGAAAAGAAGCCTCCACCCTGATGAGGTGCCTTTAGGCAAGAATTTTATTCCCCGCCAGCTGTGAGGCAGTTTTTGTGTAGCAGACTCTGGCCTCTGAACTGCCTGTGGCGGAGGTATCTCCCTCAAACTTCCAAATGTAAGCTGTCACCATTACTACTGTGAAATCACCAGCGTTACCATGGCAACGCACGCCAAGACCATTTTTTAAGGTGAATTTAAAGTTAATTTTGACATCTGTATACTGCACTTTGAAATGTAAGTGGTGTATTTAAATTTAATTAACAACGACAAATGTAGTGATCATGACACAGTACATTTGCCATCTACACACCTGGACAAGAGGGTGGAAGCAGTGCTGGGATTTCCAAAGTAATCAAACACTAATGTGGGTTTTGCTGCAGTAGGTGCCACTTCCCATCTACTTGGAGCCAGTTTAAATAAATTTTAATAACTTTTATGTGCTTGTTTACTACAACATTGCTTTATTCTGCATGACTCAATTAAGAGCCAGCTGACTAACCATTGTTTTTAACACAGTGCAGTATGGAGAGAAGAAATTATGGAATAGGCAAGATAGTATGAGCAAACAAATGTGTTGACATGTAATTATCATTACTCTGGTACTGCTGTTATCAGATGTCTATAATTAGAGCTGTGTATTTCTGTATGAAGAGGATAGCCTAAATAAACAATCTAATAAATATAATAAATGTCCTTTGTCTCTGTTTGTCAGGTATGGGGTTTCAGTGGATAGATGCATAAACACACCCTCCCTGATTACACTGTGGACCACCCAGGCTACCTGTGACTGCACCTGGATAACTTGGGAGCAGCTAGGTGAAACTGCTCAGTACTGTAAGTAGCTATACAATGCAGTCCATAAATATTGTGTGATATTGAATGATTTTTGCTCTGTAATCGAGCACATTGGACTTGAAATGAAACAATGCCTGACTCTGAACTTTGTATTGTATGATATTAAACATACAACTAAAGCAACCAAGGAGTTTTTATGATGCAGCAGTGGACTGTTGTTGAGCGACTTAATCAGCCACCTGATCTCAGTCCAGCTCAGTGGGTGTTTCAACCAGACAGAGGTTCCATCACCAGGATAGCGAGTGTCACTAGATCTTTATATGTCACAGACTTCATACAGTTAAGGATTTTACATTAAAAATTAAACACCATGACTATTAAAGTTAATCTTAATTGGATAAACTACCTTTGGTCTCCGAAAATTACATGAGTCTTTCTAAACAGGGCTACGATTTCTATACTGTACTGATCAAATGTAAATACTCAATTTAAAAAGTCAGCTTTTAAACACCATAGATATCATTTAATTTCATAGTTACTGTACTAAATTGTAGAGTCCGTACAAGTAAAATGGTGTCAATGTTAAAACCGTTGACAACTGAGTAAAGAGCTTTGTGCTTGGAATGACCATGGGAAGTAGTTTGGGCTGTTGGCCTCACTGGCCATCTACACATTTCTTAACTGAGTATATAACACAAATGGAGCTCAGACGTTACACTCCATGTTGTCATTGAAAAATGAATATTTATTATTTACTGCAGAATTGTTTTAAAGGATTTCTGTTTGCCAATGGATAACGTACACTGTGCTGCTATCAGTAAGAACCCAGTGATCCATAGACATCCTGTTTCCAATTTGATGAGACTGGTATTGTAAAAGTGTGATAAGAAGTAGTATCTGTCATGTAAATACAAGTGAATGAATGAACACGATTTGAAACATGCCTACATACCATGCCTGTAAAATGCGGTTTAAAATCCATCTCATGCGACCCGCTGTTTTGTTTTCATTTATAAACAGAATGCGACGACTTTGTTTTACCTGCTGGTTGGTTAGAAGAGTTTGTTGATTGAACACGTAAATACAGTATACGTACAGTAGCCCACATTGCTCTCATCAGTGGAATCATTCTTCACCCCACTGTTTTTGTCACATGACCTTTATCTCCTTCCAGTGAACAAAATAAACATCATCATTATTTCCTTTTGTTGATATTCTCATGTATTTCAACTTTTTCATACAGTGCTGGTCAGCTAACGAATACTGCGGCAGACTTCTCATGAAAGATGTTTTAGTCTGTAAAGATAAATATAATCTACAGCCATTGTTAAATGTAAGGTCTCATGAAGTTTACTTCTCAGAAATTAGTGCTTTTTTTGCATGACTTTGTGTGTCTTTGTAGCATTGTCAATGCAGTGACATCAAATCTGAAGACTAACTGTATACTCTGATGTTAAATTGTAGGTTTAGGGTTAGAATGTCAGGTATGCTATGAAGTGACCAGCCTAAGAAAAGTAGTAGCGTTAAATTTAAGTGACACTGAGTAAAACAGCCATAATTCAGCCCATCTTCACCCCATAATTACCAGACCCATATTTACTTGCACAGAAAATTATGGCAAGTTCAGCTTTAGTAACAACGTAGAAAATCCAACATATTCATATTTTCCATGGTATTGTGAAATAAAACATCTCTTTGATTTCACTTAAACCATGATTTATCATTTATGAAACAAGTTCACTTACTATTGATGGTCTCCCAAGTGAGGTAGTTTTCATAATGTCTCTATGTTAAGGTATCCATGTTTCCTGGAATTACAATGATAAAGATAATGATGAACAACCTCGGTGTGCTGTATTCAGAAGACTCTTGTGTGGCTGAAATATTAGGATGTCAGTGAAATGATCACTTGCAGTTCATACATAAGGGAGTCAAAAATGCTAAAGCCCATGTCTGTACTCACTGTGGGTGGTTGCTGTAAATGAATTATATTATGTGTATTGTATCTTAATAAACACCCCATCGTGCTCACAGATCCGTTTTTTGGTATAAAGAAAAACATTTAAATTTCAAAAAATTTAAATAGGCTGAAATGTTAGCTCCAGAAAACAACGGAAAGGGGCCCAAAAAGAGTAAAATTAATAGTGTGCACTATCATTTGTAAATAAAAATTATTTAAAACAATTCTACAATAAATAATTAATATTCATTTTTTAATGACAACATGAAGTGTAAACACCCTATTCTATTCGTGTTACATAGTCATATATAGTAGGTAGTAGTTGGACAAAGCTGTCAGCAGCCCAGGTCACCTCCTATGGTTTCAGTCCTCTGAACTCATGAACAAACCATGTTTCTCCGTGACAGCCAGACTCATGGGCATACTGTCTCTGTTTGTCCCCGACACACGGCAGCAGAGCTGATTGCCTCTCGTCATCCACAGCGTTCCTCCTACGTGTCTCTAAAACTCTCTCCTCTGGTGCTCTGCAAACTGCAGTAGAACAGAATGTTTTGTGTGAAACAGATGTCCTGGTGGGATGATAACCTCGGTGTGAATCTTGGTTACTGACCTTCTACTTCTGCTTTAGGGCCTGTAAGTCCTGAGTGCTGGTGTACGTCACCAGGCTGAGACAGGTGAACAAAGTGTGGAAGAGCTGTTTTATGGTGGAAGCAAGCAGACCTCCCACCCACAACGCATTCTTTACACAAGCGGGGCCATTTATGTAATACTGTCTCTACACCATCAAAAGTTAAGTAAGGGAACTTTAATGGGTCCTATTAAAACTGCTGTGCAAGAATAAAACACATCACTGTGAAAACTCTTTACTTAGTTGATAACAGTTTACCAGTAACAACAGTAAGACTTTTTTCTTGCACTGGCTCAATAATTTAGCACATTAACTTTGAAAGGAACTAACAACTATGCTGTGTAATTGCTGATTTTCATCTTTATTTGATTATTTACATCCCATCACTACAATATATGAATTTTCACTTTCTTTAGAAATAGTCCACCCTGGTCTCGCCAAATGGCATATGAATACCACACCAAGTCATTTAAGTCATTTCGCGTGTTATCACTGCAAGTTTTTTGCTTTTTTAAAATATTCCACATAACCACATAATGTAATGGGGCTTTGCTGTTGTATTCCATACGGAGGTCCTATTTAGTGTGTTCAAATAAGGGCTATAAATAACAGATAGCATTGAAAAAGACTGTAAGATAAAATACATCAACCATGTGATTATTACCTCAACCAAGGAGGTTATGTTTTCAAGCGTGTCTGTTTGTTTTTTGGTTTGTTTGTTTATTTGTCAGCAGGATCACACAAAAAGTGCTGAACCGATTTGCACCGAACTTGGTGGAGGGATGGAGCATGGGCCAGGGAAGGACCCTTTCAAATTTTGGGGCAGATCTGGATCACTTACTATGAATTTGATTTTTTTCCTCTGAAGTCTGGTGTATGTTCTTTGACATTGGCCTTGTCTGAGGTTTTGTGCTCTACTGAGCACATTTTCTAGTTAGGTCTGTTCGGTAAGTAAAAGAGAACAGTTAAATAAATTGGATTTGTTTCCAAAAAATTAAGGTACTCGTTACAGTAATGCTTCATTTTACAAATCCGAAATTTAGTCAAAAGTTTCTTGGATGAAAATGTTTGGTAATTGTGAGGAAATAGGAATTTCCTTCAAAGAAAAGCCCAATTTAAATATTTATTCACTCCTTATTTATTATTGGAAACTCTCCATATTTATGCATGTTGTTCTGACCTGTGGTGCTCTAACTTTAGGACTCTTTAATTAATTTAATGAGCAACACCTGTGCTTGTTCTTCTTTTACACATTAAAATTTCTTAATTAAGCTGAAAAGTTCAGCAACTGGCGTCAGTGTTAACACGCAACTGCCAGCCATTACCTGTACAGAACCCCATAATACTAGGTGCTGTATCGGTCACCTGTTTCTATGCAGAGCACAAAAGACACAAAATGAACCACTGATGATGAATGTCAGTGAAAAACTCAACAGGTATAGACAGTGTAATTCATACAGTTTACTCAGCTGTAACTTTAGAAACCAGCCTGATACTCTAAGACATTTGTTCACATGCTACAAAGACCCAGACCCAGTACAAATAAAATCCCCTTTTTGAAATTAAAGTTTTGTTCAGTAAGAGAGGGTTGTTGTGCACCTTTAATAATCAATTTCCCATGGTTGAAAACAATAATACTTGTTTTTGTAGGTGAGGGTATGTCAATGTGAAATCTTCAAATGTTCCCAGTACAGACTTTTTGGACAGATATTATTAATTGCCTCTTTGGTTTTCCTGTTATAGCAAGTCAAATTGCCTGCAGTGAAAAAAAGGCTGTTCCGTTAAACATGTATTCTGATTTTATGATTTAAGGCCTGATATCTACACGTTATCATTTCTCCTTGAACACGTCTAATCCTGCCATGAAAGTTTCAACACAGACTGAAGTTTTTTCTCTTTGTATCGGCTACACAAAAGCCACACACACACATACACAAACGCACACGCAAATACGCACACACATGCACACATACACACACACACACACACACACACACACACCTAGTTATAACCTGAATCGTAAAACCAAGTCTTAACCCTCAAACGGCCATTTGAAGTTGTAAGAACCAGCCAAGATGTCCTCACTTTCCCTAAATGTCCTCACTCCATAAGTCTAAAACTCAAACTGGTCCTCAAAAAGACAGAAGTACAACTACAAACGCACACAAACACACACACGCAAACACACATATATATATAGGTGCAGGAACGCACAGCAGCACCTAAGTCAACAGAGTGGATGACAGGGAGATGGGCTATTGCCCACTAGCTTAGAGTCATTCAGTCTAGACTCCAGATGTTGGCAGAACATAACCCAGCATACACCAACCCACTCACCCACCTACACACACACACACACACACACACACACACACACACACACACACACACACACACACACACTGTGAACATACTAAGCAGGCTCAGTGGAGCTTGTCTTCACAAGGCAGCCCTCCTGCCAGATGTCACTAAGTGTTGATAAACTCTCACCACCGTTGGAGACCAGTGTGTGTGGGAGTGTTTGTATTTGTCGGTGTGTGTGTGTAGGCGCACACATATTTTTTTGCTACCGCATTCATGTGTGCATGTCTGTCTATTTAAATGTTTCTCCCTGCACGTTTGTGTATTTGCACTCATATTTGTGTGCATACAGTATGTACGGTATATATAAATCAGAGCCTCAGAGCAGCTTGGGAACAGTAGCACCACACAGCAGGAGTCAGTGCAGACAGGGCTGCTCTCTTTGACGAGGTGCTAAATGTTTGCTGTTCCTTTGAACGTCTAATTTGTTGCCAGTACATATGCATGTCTTCAGCTCCTGAGTGATGACTATGAACAGCAAACTGTGGAAGACTGTATGCTGTCATTCCAAAGGCTTCAAATTGCAAGTACTCCACTTTTAGCAGCGACACAGCAGGAATCTGCGAACTTACTGGCAGTGACTGACTGATAGCGGGCCGATTTGACTCCAAGAAGTACATGTTTGATTGTTTTCACCGGGAAGAAGTGACATATCAAACAGCCAGCGTCTTCATTTATCATGCACAATGGCTGCAATCTGTGTCAAACTGTAAAAAGTAATGTAGTTTTTCATAATGATGTGTCTTATTTTTCCTGAATCTATATAAGATAATAAAATATCAGACATCCCCATGCATATTCAACCCAGTACAACAACATCACAAATAGCCTTAAATTTACTTTAGGGCTGACTCAAAACCTTGCAGTGTCAGGAATTTGAACAGTACGAAAAAGTTCGATATTTTGAGAAACATGTAGAGCTGAAACTATTACTCAATTAATAAAATAGTTGATTAACAGAAAATTCATTGGCATATTGGTTTGGACTATTGGTCGGACAAAACAAGACATTGGAAGACATCACCTTGATTTGTGAAGCTTTTGATTCGCATTTTTCACTATTTGCTGTCATTGTAAAGACTGAACGATTACCTTTCAGCCTTAGAAATATGCTTATTTGCTTTCTTTCCCAGAGTGATGAACGATAATTTTGATCTCATGTCTGTGTGCTAAGTATGGAGCTGGAGCCAGGAGGCTTATAGTCTAGCTTAGCATAAAGACTGGAAACAAAGGGAAACAGGTAGCCTGGTTCTCTCCACACCTACCGACCCCTCTAAAGCTCAGTAATTAGAACAATGTCTCTGATTTTTTATTTCATACTCAGACAGACAAGAAAAAATGACAATCAGTGGCTTTAGAAGGGGTAACATGCTTTAAGTATTTCATGGAGAACGGCACTTCATCCATCAGCTGTAGCGTGGGGTTGCCCCATACAGTTGATGAGCACAGATCGGTCTCTGTAGGGGCAGAATGCTCCCAACCACAAGTTTTTATTTCTCGAACCCTGAGTCACTGTTTTTTTGTTTCTACTCATGTTTTGTCACCCACAAATTTTGTTGCTACTCGTTCATGCTTGTAACGTTATTAAACAAAGAATTATCAGTCAAGTTCATACATGACAGCCGATCAAATTATTAAAAAATAAAACATCTGTAATAACAGCTGCTAATAAAAAGAGAAAATTGTCTTTGTGAATGAGTTTTCAGGTTTGGAGATGAGTTTGACTGACTTACTAGTAAACTGACCCTGAACAAGATGTTCACTAATAAAGGCATACTGGACCCTCCATGTTCTGACAATGACTGATAACGGTGTCAACAAGAGACATGAAGGATCATACCTGCACCAGCAGCCATGTGGACCTAACAACACACAACCAGCCGGCCAGCCAGGCTTACACACACAAACCCCCACATGAGCAGTAGGTGTTGTTTCCTGGGCTCCAACCACAGTCCATCTGTTGTCCAGTCAGGAGGTGAACTTGGGGGGGGGTGGGTGAACCTCAGAGGAAACTCCTAGTATCGCTCATGTCCAGCAACAGGGGGTGGAGTGTGTGTGTGATGGCTGAGAGGAAAGCCTTGCACCAAGACCTGAATGCTAACCCGGGCCTCAATAACTTTGCCTAGTTGTGACTTTGTCAGCTCTGACCTAGTTCCTACTTTGCTGAACAGGTGGCGTGAAGCTCAGCCAACACAAACTTGGTGATGTGCTGTAATTCCAATATACATTTGACTCGACCCTGTTCTTACTTTGTTTATTTTATAGATCAAAATTTTCATGAGGAACACGCACACTAACACCAGGGTAACTCACCTTGTGCCTTCCTCCAGAGTGTGTACCCTATCTGAATGTTTAAACTGCATCATAGATTCATAAATTATACTGAGGCAATTATTTAAGACACCTGTCTGATGTAGTTATTCAGATCCCACAATGTCTGTCACCATTTATCCCACTGTGAATAGAGGGGTTTAATTGAACTGTCAAAGGTCTCTAACCTCAGTGGAGAGTGTCTTCGTTAAATGTTGAAAAAGTTAACACTGACACCACTGAAGAACAAGACCGGACCTGTAGACTGTTTTAATATTTAAGCCAAACCACATCTTTTCTTAACCTAGGTGAATTATTAAGTAGCACATAGAATGGGGGCGCAGGACTCTAGCCTCAGTCAAAGCCCTGTACTCTGTATGCCCACACACAAAGCTGATATTGTGCACAGTCCTGAAATGTGTTCATTGATTTTTTTTCTCATTCCGTACGGACATTGTTGAAATAGTTTCTTTCTGTAAAATTTGAGCATAGCAACTAGAATATGGTTAAATTTATGGGAAAGATCGTGCTATGGTAAATAAACTCTGGCTAAGGTATGGTTAAGGTGAAGCAACGAAAACACTTGGTTAAGGTTGGGGAATAAGTTTGGTCTTGTTAGAGTTGATTTGAAGTACGAGATTGAACTTTTTCAATATGTAACCAAAGCCATGATCTTTCCCAACCATAAAACAGCTAACAATTATACATTTATAATAATACTGTATCAAATAACAACGTAAAAGCAATGTGACAATCTTAAACTTATAGAGAATTATCACCTGAGTCTGCAGCTCCCATCGGCTGCACAGAGCTTGATAGTGAGTTTTTGGCTCAATGTTTAGCTGACAGGCACAAGGCTAAGGGCCAAATATTTCCCTCAGGAGTTACTTTGCCATTGGAAAGTTTGGTTTGGAAATTGCACTGTCAGTAAATGCTACTCTCTCTTAGCCTTTATATGCTCAACAACCCACCTTGACCTCCTTCATGTGATTTTTGTGCAGAATGAGAACATCAATATCTTAGATCTGGGAAACATTTTTGCTTGTGAATGTGATCCAAAAACATTTGGAAAAGCAAATTGATTGTATATAAATGTATTTTTGGAAGACAGGGTTGGTGTTAATGCTTTTTTACCAGTAAGTTAATTGTGATTTGGATTCTATAAATTGTAAAAGAACATTAAGAGCCATAATAAGACCCACAGCAAATGGTTGAAATGGGAAACCCCCTAAACTCAAAGTCCTCTCCGCTCGATTGGTTTCCACCTTCATTTAATCCATCATCAACTCTTCTCCACCTCCATCAGCCGTCTCCCCATCCCTCCATTTCATTAAATGATCCTCTCTGTCCTTGGTCTCTACCTTGCTTTTTTCCATCCGCCCCCATTCTCCAGGCTTTCTCACACAGACCTCCATCCTCTCACTGTCTCCTCTCCCTCCAGCCTCTCTGGGCTGTGTCGGCACATCTCACCTCCCAACCTTGTCTCCTTCCCATTAACTTTGGAGCAGATGGCAGGGCCCTGCTCTCTCTGTGTGAGCTTGACTGACAGGGGCTGGTCATCAACCTCCATAGACGACCAGTCATATGCCGCTCCGCCCCGTCTCTCCTCTCCATCATCCTGTCCTTTAACTCTCCTCCCATGTTCTCCTCCAAACCTCCTCTGTTCTTCAATATTCCTCCTTGCTTTAGTTTTCCCTACCCTGCCTCCTTCGTCCTCTGCCTCTGCCTTTCTCCAAGTATTTCCTCTTCTTCCTTTTCTTGCACCCCTCTTGTTCTTATGTACTTGCTATTTGGAAATACACTTATTCCTTTTCTTAGGCTTAGAGTCAGATTTGAAGATAATACCTTTCTCATTTCCATTAAATTTGAAGTGACAGCCAGGGGACAGTTAGTTTAGTTTGGCTTAAAGTTTCGAAAATAGGGGAAACAGCTGATCTGGCCCTATAGGAAACTAACAAAATCACTGAGTAACATATTATATCTTGTTTGTTTAACCCATCCAATAACAAAAGTGTAAAAACAGCAAATTAGGGTTTTATGGGGTGATATATAGCAGACTGTTTCTTGTTGTCACCGTGATTTTGCCACCGGTATTTAACTTTCTGCAAGAAAGTGTATAAGCAAATTCTCAAAAAATTTCTTCAACTACGCATTTGCGTGTGCCTCAGAAATGTAACACCATCCGTCTGCAAAGATGGATGCCGTCTATCAGGACGGGAAGTAAGGTCAGACTCTGAACAAAACCACAACGAAGCTGGAATTCTTACCGGTCCGCAAGTACTACTGAAGTATCCATCTAATCAATCCCTTCTGTCTGTGAGCTGAAAGGACATGAGAAGTATGCATGAAGAAAATGGTATTGATATTATTTATTGATTCCATTACTTTATTTCCCCTGCCTACTGTTGCCCTATATGCCTACAGTGAAACCAGAAAGTTCATAGTGAAACTGAGAGCTCTGATCAGTTATTATATGCACAGTTAATATGTTTGCAACATGTAGACAGTGTAGGTTTTGTGTGATTTGACAAGCTGTCGATGGAGACTACGCTTAACTGCGAAAAACAGACTGAGAGTGTAAAAAAACGTGAGGTGTCTCATTGTGACATGCATCTCTCAGAGTCTGTTTGGTACGTCAAAATAAGTTTAAAAGATGTGGTTGGTGAACTTACAAGCTTGTCCACCATTACCTGCACATATATGACTTATCCAGTGTGACAAATAATGTAGATAGTAACCTGCCTGAGTGTTGTCATATTTACATTTGTTCACACTGTATACAATCTAAAATTTTTATGGATTTTCTGCTGTCCGCCAGGGGTAATTTGGCCTTGCTCTGCCCCATTGGATGAACGTTTTTAGTCCTCAAGCAGGTATGTGAGTAATCTGCTCTTGTCGTCAGGGCCATGGCTACCATCAAAGACACTGAGGTCGTGTCCTTTGTTTTCTGGGGGATGGAAAGGTTTTTGTAAATCCTTACTGTCAAATTCGATGGAAATGAGATGTGGAAATATTCAGTTAATATTTTTTTAAATATAGTCCTCAGCTCCAGTATGCCATAACCCGTGGTGTGCCTTATTTGGCTATGTATTTTTTGATGTGGTTGATAAAAAATGGTCAGAGATGCCATATTTTATTAACAAAATAAGAATTACAGAATATAAAGTACTTTACCTGCAAATTACCTGCTTCCATTCATCCATTTTTGGAGTATTTACATTAAAAAAGTAAGCTATTTAGTCATTCTTTAAGAAATGTGTCTAAAAATAATAAAATAGTCTACAGTAAGACTACTGGTTATTTTCTCTCTTGTCCTCCTCCTTCTCACTTCTGGCCAATATCCAGCCCTTGCACTCCTGCTCAACTGTCCACTGCTGCACATAGAAAGCACTTAGTAGCACGTACAAACTCTGCTGTTAGAAACTGATGAAGTGCAGGTCATGTGTGGGACTTTGCATGTGTGAGAAAGACGAATAGAGATGACAAGGGATTGAGTTTCAGTAGCTTCTAGCACAGATGCCCTTGCTGTCCTCCTGACCTCTAAGAGCAAGAAAGAGAAACATCCTCTTCATCTTTTCACTCTCATCTTTTCTCCTCCTCTTCTCATATGTTTTCTGGGTGACAGCTGTGGTGAGCAGGGGGGAGTCTTCAGCTGCTGATGACAGGCCAAAACCTCCACATCACCACTAAAATGGGGCTTTTGCCTCAATGTCAAATCTGCAGTGTTAGAATACAATCCCAGCTGCCCAAGTTGCATCATGAGGAAGGTATATAATCTGAAAAATACACCCCCCCCCCCTTCTGTGAAGGTCTTTGCAAATTAAAAGTAGAAGGAGACACTTGCATGGCTGCATTCCTCTACAAAACAGTATTCTTCACCGCAGTGAGAGATTGCCAAGTTGAATTGATTTTCTTTCTCTCCCCAGGGAAGAGGTAGGTCTCTGTCCCTGTGAAGACAGTAAACTGGCAACATAAATAGAATGGCAGGATGGAGAGGAAATGAGCGAGGATCCATCTTCAACGCACCGCAGAGAAACAGCTGTTTCAGGTCGCAGCCAAAGATAAGCCTCCTTATTTCTTTCTCTCTTTGCCCCCCTTCCTTTTTCAGTCTCTCTCTCACATATCTGACACTCCACCCAACCGACTATAATCAGTCTTTGCGCGGCTTCCGTTTCACTCCTTCTCTGTCCCGCTCCGTCTGATCTGTGGCTCTAATGGGAAAGTGTTCATTGTGCTCATCCTCTCTTAACCTTCACAGTCATAGGATGCTTTGTTGAAACACAGAAACACAACACATACGAGACACACTGATGACTATGCTTAATATTTCTAGCTAGAATAAAAGAGGTTCTTAACATCTGGGTACTGATCCAGAATAATTCATGAAAATGGCCTTTATATTATGTGTTTGTCTTGAACTCCTGGCGGTTATTTGGTGTAGTCAAAGGAATGGCAATCCAGGCTGTAGGTGGACGTGAAAAAGCCTCTGTTACTACGGTAATGCCTAATTTGTAAACCTGTGTATGACACTAATGTGTATAAAGGATTTTATTTTTTACGTGCTTCTGCCAATAAATCTGGTTACATGTTGAAAATATAGCCATCAACTGCCATTAAAATAAAGGATATAACCTACTAAACATATCAACAAAATTTAGACCACTTTTAACAGAAGCTGGATATCTTTTCTCTTCTATGCTGTTGTTAAGTGCTTGAACAACACAGTGAGACTTAGAGAAAAAAGTAAAAGCCACAAGCCTCTGCTCCCTGAAGTTAATTCGTCTTTCTCACACATGCCTCCCACCAATTGGACGTGCCCAGAAAACCTCAAATGGAAGGTACCTAAGCGGCATCCTGATCAGATGCCTGAACCACCTCAACTGGCTCCTTTTACGCAGAGGATCGGCAGCTCTACTCCGAGCTCCCTCCAGATGTTTGAGCTCCTTACCCCATCTATAAGGATGAGCCCAGCCCAGGAAACTCATTTCGGCTGTTTTTACTCTCGATCTCATTCTTTCGGTCACTACCCACAGCTCATGACCATGGGTGAGGGTTGGAACGTAGATCCACTGGAAAATCGAAAGCTTTGTCTTTATCACCACAATGGTCCAACATCCACTTTACTGCTGACGCCGCACCTTAGATTGTTCTGATATTAATACAAGTTCATTTAAATTGACCTGGCATGATAGTGTAGTTTAGCGCTCTAGCTGGGAGATGTCTTGTTTTGTCCTGCTCACTGTTTCACTCGAAGACAACTTTTCCTATGCCTAAAGTTTAACTATTAGAGTAACATTATGTCGGAGTTGAGATACACTAGATGTAGTAATATCTTCCTCGCCGCAGTGAATTCCTCCTCACTTACTGATAACACTGTGTGTCCGTACATGTGCTGGATTACACTATAGAGGCTCTAGACAGCTTACTCAGTGTGTGTGCAGGCACACATTATATGTGTTAGTGTATGTGCGTTGACCCGGACTGTGGAGACCTCTAGACAGCTTATTCACAGCAGACAGATAGCAGCAGAATTCTTATCTAGCCTACCTTCTCTGATAGTGTATTGATGGGACAATCTGCCTCAGACTGCTGAATTCAGGAACAAAGGCACTGATAAGTACCGTAGGAGAGGAGAGTGCAGAGGACTACAGGGGATTTAAGCCATTAAAAAAAAAAAAAAAAAAAAAAAAAAAAACAATTCTCTGCGTTTGTGTTGGCTTCAGGCTGAATCATAAGACACAAGAATGGTTGCTACAGAATAAAGAGACAGAGAAGATGATTCAAAGGCAGTGTGTTTGGGTCAGAATGGGTCACATGCAGTGTGTCATCAAATAAAAAAGATGTTAGAGGTGAAATGAGAGCTCAGAACTCACTGCTTGACTTTGAGATACAGCAGCAGAACACTGAAGGTACACAATAAAGGTTTAGGATGGTTGGAAATAAGACGTAATTTAAGGCGGTGTTGTGAGCTTAAATAGTAAGTGGATTCTGGTTGCACGCTGACATTGCGTTGACAAGTGTTGTATTTACCATAAACAGATGAGGATGAATAGTATTGTCTCTGCTGTAGTTTCTTAGAATTAAGCCAATGGAAGTTCTCAAAACCCACTTTGTTTCATGGCTGCCATCACCTCCTGTTTATTTTCAGTTTTCCAGTATAAAGTGAAATAATTAGTTAGTTTTCATTTGTGTATCAGGCAAACTTTTGGCCTATCCCACGTGAGAGTACTAGACACCAACATGAATATCAAACATCAAAAACATAACAAGAAATCTTCTTGTGCAAAACCAAAGACAAAGTGCACCAAACAGCAGAAAAAACAAGAGGAACTGCCACAAGCCTGCAGTTTGTCCTGATAAAGGACTTTCAACTCGTCTGCCAGGGTTTCTCCAAGTAAATGGCTAACTTACAGTAAGTGTTTTCTATTTGATTTGCTTATTCAGTTTCTGTGCATCAACCATGTCATAAAATCAATTAAAAAATATATTGCATGGTTTCAGGTAAAAATGACAGTAGACAACCGAGTGAAACTAATTTTCTATTTGAAATGTGTCGGAAGCTTTTTTTCACATTAACCTTTCACTCATTTCTCCATCTGCAACTATGGGAAACAACAGTCTCTAGTTCGCAGACTATAAATCCTAATTGATTTAGTGGTCCTCTGACTTTTCCTCTAGCGCCACCATGAGTTTGACATTAAGTTGTTTTTTCTTTTTTTTTGTGCAGATTTTCAATTTGTGCATTAAAGTACCTGAGCGGAGACACTGGAAATTCGAAAAAAAAAAAGCCAAAATGTTGCAAAAAACTCATGCAAATCACTCATGACATGCATGAAATGTGACCTAAACATGACTCCAGCTTCCAATGAAGAGATGCAAAATGGCGGCGAACGAAACATCCGATCTGTGCGGAACAATGAAGAGAATTACTCGAATTACTGCAATGCATGAAACAAGCATAGAAGCTATATTTTCACATGGTTTTTCAATTTTTAAGATTTAACTGGTGCTCTTTTAAATACGCCATGTCCGACTGGAGATATGAATATCTTGATATGCCAACTGCTAATATTTGTATCACAGTATGATGGCAACATAAACAGATTTGCATTTTCTTTTGCCAATTTTCAGGAAATTTGGTTAAAATTTACACTATTGTTGGATGGACCCCTGGCTATTTTTGATTCAAAGTAAAATCTCCCAACAACTATTGAATGGATTGCCATGAAATTTGGTTCAGACATTCATGTCCCCCTCAGGACATTTTGTAATAACTTTGATGATCCCTTAACTTTTCATCTAGCACCATAATCAGGTCAAAATTTCAATTTGTCCGGTACTTTGGCTTATGACCACATACCTGCAAAACTAATGACATTCCCAGCAGCTTCAGCTGTACTTTGTGTGCATGCTGATGTAAGCATTTAGCTCAAAGCACAGCTGTGCCCGGGTAAAGATTAACACAGTTTTTATTGTGGCTATAGGCTCTAAGTCTTGCTTATATTTAGAGCAATCGGTGTAAATTTCAGCACTGATGCTGGTTGAGGATTCCATTAACAATGGCCATGGTTCACATTTGTTTACGGTTATTTAACAATGTCTCAAAATTGAATCATTTCATTTATATATGTGACAAAGCGCCTGTGGATGCACTTTCTAAATGATTTGTTCAAGCTCAAAAAGATGGATGGCACGATTATATTACATTTTACTACATGTTGCTGCAGTTTTGGTTTCCTGGGTATTTCCTATTATTGGTTATTTGATCTTTTTTTACATAACAAAGGCGATACCACACACTATTTTTCTGCCCATAAAAAGTTAATAAATCAACAAACTCTAATTTAGTTCACTTAAACTGACTTACAGCTACAGAAAAAAAAAACGAGTTACTGTTTTAATTGTGATGACTCCAATATACATTACTGAAAAGTGAATTATCACATTGATATGCAAGTCGTGTTTCAGTTTGAAAAAGTTTTTGTATTAAAACACTGGTCCATTAAAAGTTACTCCACTCCATCCAGCTCGGTAATTCTGCTTGATGGAGTTGAAAACTTTCTCTCTCGACCTTGGTCTCCTTTCAGATTCAATTTGAGTCTCAGCAATGTGTGTGTGGGTGTATTCAGTGTGTGTATGTGTGTGCGTTCTCTCTTCCTGTTTTTATTAACAGTTACTTGTGTGTGTTCTTATGTATGCATAAATATATTTATACACATGTATTTACATACATGCATGTGCATGCATTTACTTGTTTGTGTGTGTGTGTGTGTGTGTGTGTGTGTGTGTGTGTGTGTGTGTGTGTGTGTGTGTGTGTGTGTGTGTGTGTGTGTGTGTGTGTGTGTGTGTGTGTGTGTGTGTGTGTGTGTGTGTGTGTGTGTGTGTGTGTGTGTATGAGACTTAAGTGCAATAATTCTCAGACGTCATATGATTAATTTATGTCTTACCTGCCTTTTTACTGAATTACTTGGCGGACCCCTGGGGTTTGAGCTGCACGCAATGCTGCAAATAAGAGCTCAAATGAAAAAATGCAAATGTTCAGGCTAGCTCCAGTACCAAATCCATAGGGACCCCTCAGACACACACACTCACACACAACCACACATGAACACAAACCACACAAACAAACTCTATCTCATACACTTGCTCTTTTTCTCTCCCTCTTTAACATTTTCCCTTTCTCTCTCTCTCCATCCATCTAGTCTCTCTCTCCTTCTCTCTTTCTTGCTAAGGGGAGAGGAAGCCGGATGAATATCAGCAGGGGTCAGAGAAATGCTTGCAGTGAATAACAGAGGCATAATAAACAGAGGCCCTCAGTCAAATTATGAGAGCTGCATTTTCACACACATACACTCACACACACGGGCTCAGACACACGCTCATACCCGCACGCACACAAAGGAATCCAATCAATCAGCACAGTTGCCTTATCTCCTGCATATGAAAATGGAACTTCAGAAATTAGCTCATTTATTTTGGACAATTAGGGTTATTGAAGTGTGACAGTGAAAATTTAGTGTTCACTGAGGCATGCGCTTGGCAACAATAGCAGGGAGCCAATTGAGTGCGAGAAGCATTTAAAGCTGTAGTATTTACTTATCAATGTAACCGGCGCTCTGTGTTGCTTTCATTAAAACCTCTTCCTCTGTGTTCCTTTATTTAGATAGGGCAGAGACAGAGAGAGGAGCGGAGGAGAGAGGAGCGGAGACAGAAACAGTCATCCCTCGTGCATATGATATTATAGCCTGATCAAAACAAAGAAATGGAAAAAAAGAAACATGCACAGATTTGAAAACTAGGCCCTACCAGTGAAATAAAGGAGCTGCGCTGCCTCTTGGAATTTAATTTCTTGTAGCTGTGAGGGTTCACTGCTGCTCAGTTTTGTTTTTGAGTTCAACAGGGTCCTTGAATCTCAAATTTGTTATATTACTCTAGCCACCCTGCAGAAACTCTAATACTGCAGTGATCTACATACAGTGCCAAAACTTCAGACATCTGTCCTCCACAGCTGCAAAGTAAGAAAGATATGGTTTGGCTTTGTTTTTCGTTGTTTTTACAAGTAGTATTTTTGCTCCCTTGCTCTGTTTTCTGGGGGGGGGGGCTCCATGCATAATTTTTTTCTGATCAAAAGATATTTTCTCAGGGCATTTCCCAGTAGTTAAAATGCAGAAATATTGTATGATATTGCAGTGATTGCAGTGTCCCTGGTTTGATACTGGCAAAGGGTCAAATCATGACTTCCTTCTAATTCCAAATGTTAGACCACAGTGGCCACCCTTATGATCCTATTTCAGAAATCAGGGGAAACATAATTTACATAATGTATTGCCTTCATGCTTTTAATTTTACAATTTATGAACTGCCACAACCATATCTCCCAGAAATCTTGTTTACATGTTACTAATTTGCCAACATAACCGACTATATGGCTGTACCTCACCTTCGTTGTCATGATAACAATAATATGACCTGCGGCAGGTGTATTGGACCCTTGTTTCATGGTCACAATAAAAACCCATGGTTAAGGTTTTGGAACGGCGAGAATTTGGTTAGGTTTAAGAAAAGATCCTAAAGTTAGTCCATCCTCATGGTTAGAGGACCTTCGTCGTCATGGTTACAATGATAAACGCACGGCTAGGGTTGTGGAACCGTCATGGGTAAAAGAAACAACCCTGATGGTTTTGCACCAGAAATGAACAGTGGTCTCCCTTGTGCAAGTCCTGTGTTTTGTCTGCCCATCCACTCACTCCAACCTCCTCCTAACATGTACTTTGGCACTCTATGTACTGGTCACCTCACTTCCAATGAACCTATAGGACACAGTGTCTAATTTGCAACAACAAAATCATGTCATCTGTGAAGTCACAAAATGTTAATACAGAAAATTGCAGTTCACTGTTCACTGATAACACAATTTAATTTCTTATCATTATTACTTTTGTTTTTTGCAGTATCTCATAGCAACGACAGTATGTTAAAAAATGTTTTAATGGATGTGTTTAGCCACTCACAAAACCTGGTTAAGGTTGGGGGAAAATGGTGGTTTTGGTTTGATACTGAAAAAATCAACAGTTACTTAAGGAACCCTACAGGGTGTGTTTATTGATATTCAACTGAAACCACAATCTTTCACTAACCTTAACCACAGTTCTTTTGTTCCCCGAAACTACCCACACACACTCAGGATGTGAAACCTATCCAGCACTTTGCACACACACCATCTCACTTTACCATCAAATTTAGCACATTTTTTGCTACACTACAAAATATAGTGTGTAAAGAAAACATGATGCCATGGCAAGTGCCTTTTAAATGAACAAAAAACATGTCGAGGTGCCCCACAGGGTGCACTGTGTGGAAGAAAAGCATCAAGACCTTCCAGTGAAGAACACAAGACACCTATAAGATGCCCTAACGATAAAGTGGCCACTATGGCAGAAATTGATGCGTCCTGCATGTAGGCTGACCCATAAGAAAATAAAGCACTCTTAAACGTTTTGTAGTAGTTGTAACTGACATTATTCCATCCAATTGATGTTGGTATAGTACTACTCACTAGTTTGCTCAGCCACATCCCCTTTAGATTGTTCTATTGTCTTGACTGCGTCAGTCGAGCGATCATTCTCCTGAACTGAAGTTTAGAAACAGACGTGGAGAAGGAGGGCTACCTGCCCACATCTGCCATTGTCCATTGAAAGGGATGTTCAAATTGACCATAACAAGGTCATTAAATATTACAAACTCATGGTAGGATTCTTCTTTGATTTCACCAATCTGGCTTCTCGCTTCCCTGACAAGGCTGCTCAACAGCTAATTCTCTAAATGTTCATTGCACCATGTTTTTACTACAGATGTATTTGAGAAATAAACACTTAAAATGTTGACAGTTCCCCGTTTTGTTTTTTTGTTTTGTTTTTTTGATCTTTATGTCTATGTTTCAGGATCCTGTGCTGAAGCCACCTCCTCTGATCAGACATGTTTAACACCCAGGTAGTGGTGAATTTGATTACACTTTCTCAAAGTTTTCTTGAATACGTGGTCTCATTCAGCAAGTAACGATGATATATCATGATGCTTCTGTTCTGAATACCTAACCTGTTTACAGTGTTGATTCAGTGTTGAATCTCCTTTGTGATTTAAGCTGAAAGCAGGTATTCACTCGATGAAAAAGTACCAAGCATAAATAATAATTTGTCGCAGCCACCTCTCTGCTGTGAATTCCAGCGACTTTGCACCAAATTGTTGACAGAGACAAAACACAGAGGTATCAGCCACAGTGGTACATCAGTATGGGCAAACATACAGTATCACCTCGAAAACAATGCCTCACACACTGCTAATAACGATACCCAATCACTATGCAGCCTTCTCTAGCACTCTATAATTTAATCTTTTAGAGAATTTAGAGCATCTAAAGGTCCAAAATTAAATTTTTTAATGAATTACTGCTTTTGGCATCATTGCTTACTAAAGTCTGCATAATTCATCATAATCTACTGTTGCAGTGGATTTTAATCAGGCCATTTCTGAAGAGGTGGGGGGGCTGTAATAATCTGAATGGAGTTAATATGTTGTCTTCACCTCAAACGGTATTACTCAGGGAGACAGAGAGGGGAACAGTGGCGGGCCATCTATAAAGTTATAAGTATTTAAGATTTTAATAGGTAATACTCATACATAATACATACATAAAAGCAGGGTGTATTATGGCCTCCTTGTCTTTACACATTCAGATGCCAGTGAGTATTTTTGATCACTTATTGCTATCAGCATTTTCTTCAATATTAACACCTCTGCAGATGTATTTCTGATTACCTGGCTAAACTTGTGTATCCCCTGCTTCTAAATTGTTATTTCGAATAGGATTATTAATGGTTTTTCTGTTTGCAGTCAACTTACATCCCAGTTTTTAAGTGGAGGACAGGTGTCTGTATCTCTCCAACATCATTTCCCCTCCGTCCTTCATGTTTTAGTTCCCTCTCTTTTTTTCTCACTCTGTTTGAGAGGCCTTGGCTCCGTGGATGGAGAATTTATTGGGTCTCACTGTGAACAATAGGAGTCATAATATAAACATGTCAGTAATGTATTCTATATGTAAATGGAGGAAGGGGACTGCAGCACCAACACTTGATTACTCAGAGTACGTGCAGAGTATAAGCGTGTGTGTGTGTGTGTGTGTGTGTGTGGTGAAATGCAGATATCGGCCAGAGATCTCTGGCTGCAGAACGTATTATTTAGTCTGACTACTGATCATCACTGCACTATAGCCTGCCACGACTAAAAACAATAGTCATGGTAAACTGCATGATCTTAGAATGAGAACAAAGGAAGAAAAAATAATCTAAAAAAAAAAATTACCACATTGCACAAGTGCATAGTATCAATAGAATTCAGTGGTTACTACAAGCCTCAGAATCCCCTGGGCCCTTGTCTAAGCCTACGCTGTTTTGCATGTTAAACACTGTTTTTTATGATATACATAATAATTCAATTTTGGTTCCTTGTACCAGTTGGCAAACTGAGAAGATGTATTCACGTAGATTGGTTGTTCATGAGATTTAAATTGTTTATCCTACATTGCTTTGTACAAAAATAAAACACTTCCTAATAGGTTCCAAGACGTCTTCAACCTTGTCTCCTACAAAATACGTTTGCATACTATACTATACCTTACTATAGCATATAATATGTTTTGGAGGAACAGTAACTGGATTATGTTCACTGACAATTTGTTTTCCAATCCAGTAAGTGTGACAGCCTTTTAATGCATAGAAGTGACCAGTCAGAGTGGATAGTTGGGTGTTTAAAGTGCAGAACTTTTAACAAAAGATCAGGGTTCGCATCCAGAGTCCAGCGTGTGGTTAGATCTAGTCGACAAAAGCACTTTAGTTAAGGTTAGGGTAAGATTGTGGTTTTGGTTAAATGTTAATAAAGTAAGCACATCCTGTCATGCTTCAAGTCACTTGAGACTTTTTTAATATTTAACCAAGAGCACAATCTTTCCCTAAGCTGAACCAAGTGCTCTTAGTGCCAAAACATAGTCATGGTAAACAGTACCTATGCTTTAGTTGCTACGAGCACATATTATAGAGGAAACAACTGTAACACGCTGTCAGTGAAAATGTTTCAAAAACATTCTGTACAAAAATTCTGCAATGAGGCATTAAAAACATTTTCTAATAAAGCGGATATGAAATGTAATTCGGACGGCCGACTCCGTCTAGAATGCAAACCACTGTTTTCTATGTTATACAGAGTAATATATCTATGGTTGCATGTAAAATTTGGCAGACTGAGAAGATGCAGAAAAAGTGCACACAAAGTCATTCATAGGTTTTACATCAACTGTGCATTCTACACTGCTTTCTAAAAAAAAAAAAGTAAAGGCAAACTCACTTACTCCTAGTTTCTTAGCCAAATGCATCTGCAACAAAGATTTGAGTTGCCTAAACCTAAATCATGCTTTAGCTGCAGGAGTGAATATTTTAGGCGAAACAAATTACTTACTGTGAATATTTTTAGTATGTTTGGTATGAGCATATTTTGCATTGGCACTGAAAACTGTAAAATAAATTCAATATAAATATGTTTCCTACTGAAAATATTTGCTAATGCAAATTAGTTGCACACAGAATGAACATAATTTTTCCGACAAGGAGGTGAACGGTTAAGTTTATTAAATGTGAAATATAATACATCTCTGAATGTTTTCTCATCATTTGTCGAAAATGTATTTATTCCTGTAAATGCCATCGCCTCTTAACCCCTGCTCTTCAGATGAACAGTCCATAAGAGCTGCTGAGCTGATCTGCAAGTGTGTCTGTCCTATACCCAGAACGCAGGACAGACATATACATGTTGCGTGGAGAGCAGTAAAACCACACCGATACCACTCTCCATCACAGCAGAGGCCCTTCTTAGCATACCACTACAACAGAGGACACTTTCTTCCGCTGCTCCACAGAAACACACACACACACACACACACACACACACACACACACACACACACACACACACACACACACACACACACACACACAAACTCACAGAGACACACAGCCTCTACCAGAATGAGTGAGTGAGGCTGGCAGCCAAAGCAGGCTTGGCACGGAGCCTAATGATGCCCGGCATGCGTCTGCTCTCGACAACGGCGGGGTAACACCTGCCAACTTTTACTAAGGTGTAAATGTCTCTATTAGCGAGCGGCTGGTCTCGTGTGTGCAGCGCTCGGATCAGAGGAGCGACTTCGGGCACTGTGGTTGCTGTTCAGAACCTGGTAATCGGTGGTTCCAGTGGGCCTGTTTAGCATGCCGCTGTCTTTCTCTGCTCTTGTATGCAATCTTTTCACATTATTGGGGTTGCATGAAAGAGCAGGTGTAAATGTGAAAATGGAGCTGTGCACGTAGTAGAAATTTGAGCTTGCTCCTAAGTCAAGGCTTGATGTGTCTGTTTCAGCACTGCTTGTTGAGTAATACTGTCCTTTATAAAACTTTAGAACTTTGCCATAAAAAAGGAACTCTCACTAAACTCTCACTAAATTCTTCTTGCACTTTAATGAGACCAAACTATCACATGATCACACTGGTGAGAAACAGCTCATCAACTGTCCTCTCTTCAACCCTGGTTCAAAACTCGTCCCTGCACTTCCCACTGGCCCGATATGGAAAGACAACACACTGAATGTAATATTGATGGGATCTGAATGGGAAATGGCTTTTCATCTCAATACAAACAAACATCCCACTGGTTTATAGTGCAGCTATATTTATTTGATTAAGTTTTACTGTAGCTAACTGAAATGGCCCTTGCTGTGATATCCCTTTGTCATGACTTTCTTCTTCTTTCTGGCCAAGTTCACACTGGAGATAGGAAATTGATTTTTCTGCAAAGATCAGGAATCCGTTTGTATTTTTTACTTAATCTGTCTGAAAACCAAATGTACCATGTTATATGGCCCCTCAAGTGCCGAATGGAACATCCAAATATTAAATATTTTCTCAATCCTGACCTTAAAATCAGCTTCTCAACCAAAGTAAAGCCAGTGTTGAAACAGGGCCTGTATGAGGACTCTTCTCAGGACAGAAAAAGGACCCTACTTTTATTCCTGTTTGTCCAAGCGAGGTTTATTTTCCTTCAGTGATAATCCCAGCTTTGTTTTTACAGCAGCCCCTTGTATTTGCATTCACATTCATAATGCCTCCTCCCATATCATACCCACAGGACAGAGTTTGGTACATTATACATAAGGCAGATACCAGTTAACTGGATATGAATAACATAATCCGAATGAGAAACAGAAGGTATTTGCATATTTTGGCAAAAGCTATTGTTACATTTCATAATGCACTGTTGAAACCTATATTCCTCTGAGAGATGAATACTGATGCAACTGTGCACACACTTCAATAATACCATTTGTAACGCTATAGGATTAAGTAAGGCCACTTATGGTCAAGCACTATTAGAATAATACCTAATATAGGTGAAAGAGATCTAATGAGGGATTGGGTTTTTCCTCGCTGGTTTATGACTGTTAAGTGATTCCAACAGCCAGTTCACAAACCAGTGAGACATGTGTTTTTGTGGTATAGTGATTACAAGGTTGTTTGCTCAAATCTCTGGACCAGCCGGGAGGTAATGGGAGGGATCTATGAGCCCAGTTTTTCCAGAAAACTCTGGTTGTTCCCTGCAGCTCCCTGGGGTAATGAGTCATTTATCTCTATTATTGAAGTCTTATTATTAAGTCTAATTTTATTAAGTGAAAAAAAAATCAGGTGAGACACTTTCAACTGGTTTCCAACAAAAGCTACGTTTTTGATTAACTTTGTGGAATCATATAATTTCTCTGTATTCTAGTCCTGTGATCTCTCTCATTCTATCTTTTTCAAAATACAGACACTCATTTTGAAGAAATGCTTCACGTTGTCAAGCTCATTTGTATTGGAAATCGATTTTTAGTGGTGGCAGACTGCACTGGCAGAGGACACTATATGCTGTATAAATATCACATTCAGAATTCAGGTATTCAAATAAAATGGTGGGGGTTAATGTAGTGCATTGTATAGTAAATATGGAGTGATTTTGTATTTTTAACAAGTTGTTAGCATTTAGATCAAAACACCTGAGAAAAGGCTGCTTCCATCCCTGTTCATGGGGCCCTGTTCCTCATAGCGCTTTCACTATTTATTCAAAATTCAAACTGTTGTTCGAATCTAAGGAAAAAATTTAATATTCTAACTGTAATGACCTGTGTGAATTAAAAATTTACAGTCTATAAGTGCAAAAGACCAACCGGCTTGAACTATGACACGTGAAATTGCGAGACTTTAAATCGTCTAGCCAGTCTGAAAGACAGGGTGGGACCTCTCATTCAAGAAATACTGATTTTTTTTTAAATTCTTGTTTTATAACTGAACAGCAAAAAAATCCAAACAGTGGAGGAGGGTTGCTGCTTGTTTGTAGTTAGTGCATAGACAGTGACAGAAGTTAATGAAAGTAAAATATTTGATGAAATGCTGTATACTTTATGACTTTGTGGACTGCTTTTGTGGACACACTAGCCATACTTCCTTATCCACTTGTTTTTTTGCCAAATCGTGCAACTAAATTTTGCCAGGGATCTGACTGTCTAACTTAAGCAGTGAATGACTGGGCACTGTCAAGTCATGGGAGGAAGGGTGAAACAGTTTGGTAGTAAATGACATTCTGTTAAACTTGATAAATTCATGGTTGTGCTTGTGTGCCTGTAGATAAAATTTTGATCAGCGGCAGTAACAGAGGAATCTTCTGTTTGGCTTTAATGTTTAGTTGTTATTCTGTATTCTTTGAAAGATCTTAGGAAGTCTTAGGAAAAACAGGCAAAAAAGGGAATTAATTAGGACAGGATTTTATAAGGATCTGTATAAGTTTACCAAGGTACTATTTGGTAGGGTGGTGGCACTTTAAAAGTGACTGAGAGGGAGCCAGGCGCTTACTTAGAAAAGCTGCATACAGATAAAAATTGAGTTAGGTTTACCTGTAGATATGCCCTCCATTGGGACAATAGGCATCCCAATGGATGTTAAAGCCCCAACTTTGAAAGAGGTAGAAATGGTAGTTAGGCGAGCAAGGTCAGCATCAGCCAATGGGCCTAATGGCATGCCCTAAAGGCTACAATAGAAATGCTCCAGCTGTGTTGTTGTTTTTGTGGAGCCTTATTAGAGTAGCATGGAGGAAGCAGCTTATTCCTAGGTCTTCAAGAATGGGGATAGTACATGCATTTCTAAGGAGAAAGATTCTGTTGATGTGGGACATTTAAGCCTATCTGCAGCTCTCAATGCATTAAGCAAGATTTTCTAAAGTGTAGTGGCACAGAAATTGTCACGCTACATTGAAAAGAATAACCTTATGACACCTTAGTGAAGAAAGCTGGAATACCAGATTTTTCTGGATGCTTACAGCACACAAGGATGATCTAGCATAAAATTCAGTTGGCAAATAAGGAAAGAAGAGACTTGCATGTGGTATTCTTAGATTTAGCAAATGCGTTTGGTTCTGTTCGACACAGCCTACTATGGTAAGCATTACAGTATTTCAAGGTACCAGACATAGTCAAAGAGCTAGTGACGGTATATTTTGAGGACATCCAGATATGTTTCACAACTGCAGAGTTTACTACAGTGTTGCAGCGGTTGGAGATCATCATGGCAATGGAGGTTATAATTAGGGCATCTAAGTGTGTTTTAGGAGGAGAGAGGCTTCAGTCTCACTACCCATAAGGGCATAGATGGATGACAGGACAACCATCACTTCCACAGTGTTGAACCCTAACTTAAAATGGGCTAGGATTAGGTTTAGGCCAGATAAATGATGACGTCTCTTAGTGATAAAGAGCATATCCAGGGCCTGAGACAGCAGGTAGTGGATGGCATTAAGAGCATAAGACATTGGGCCTTCCAAGCAAACTCAAAATGTGGTACCTGCAATTTGGTCTGCTGCCACAATTGTTGTGGCCCCTGACAGTGTATGATGTACCTATGTCAAAGGTAGAGAAGCTAGAAAGAATGTTTAGTTGTTACAATGGAAACTGCTGGGACAGTGTGGCGCTGTTTCAAAAAGGGACATTTGATACCCTATAAAGTTTAGCAGTGTAGTTTAAATGTGCGAATGCAAAGGTGGAGATGATGCTGTCAGAGTCAAGGGATGTAGCACTGCTGAGTAAAGCAGCAACAGTTTCAACAGGGAGGACGGTGAACCTGAAGGAGGCAGTTTTACAAGCTAAGGCAGCACTTAGATATAGTGACATTGTAGCGCAGGTGGGTTTGGTCTAAGCATATGACGGCTCAACCCTATCTCCTCATGTTTTCTATTAACATAATGGGAATTTTCTTGTTATTCAATGTATTTGGGAAGTTGCAAACAGATTGAAACTGAACATATCAGTACAATGTTCTGCCAAAATATCAGATCTTGCAGTACAATATCCATTTTCAGTGACTAATGTAGGCATGTTCTTTGATTTAAAAAAATACCGTTTAACCTTTTCTTTCAAATTGTATCATTAAAAAATAGCTTGCAACCAATCACCCAGAAAAACAGACTACTCTTATAATATGAACTTCACTTTAACAATGTACAACAAACAGTAAAAAAAAAGAAAGTGAAACACACTCTATAGAAAAATACATTCAGTGATTGCTACCTTAAAATATTTCAACTCAACACTACAGCACTATTAAACTTTTTTATGGTTATGTTTAGGCATTCACAACGCTTGGTTAAGGTTACGGAAGGATTGTGGTCTGGTGTAATACAGAAAAGTGACTTCAGACACATGTTTATTTAGATTTAACCAAAACCACGGTCTTTCTATTACTTTAAGTGCCTTTGTTAGCTTAGCCGGAGGAAAGTGTGGGGCATGGATACAGGTAGGATTAGGTTCATGTTAGGAACATCTGAAAGTGTGTTTCCATCTCCCCAAAATCTTGGATAGGCAAGGAACCAACATGTCCTTTATGTTCAGATAAAGTTTTACTTTGGAAAATTTTATCAGAGTGTAAAATAAGCCTGTCTCAAGGGTGATACACCTGAGGACATAACCAAGACCTGAAGCGTCTAGCAGCAGTCACTGAGAGTAAACGCTTAAAGGTAGAGTCACTGGATGCAAAAAGGAAACAAGATGGGATTTTTGTTTTCTTGTGAGGTTAAGAAAGAAACTTTGAACAGGCATGATGCAGGTTTTCAGCTCATAGTCCCTTAGGAGATAGCTACCAATAATATAAGACCAGCTCCTGTGTGGTGGTCAGAAACACAGGTTTATATGGTGACTCAGGCAGCATGCTAGCATGATAGTTGGCCTAAATATGTTGTTTGTTGTTTGGTCTGGTAGGCAGCTCAGGCAATATGCTTAGTACACAATTAGCACGCTCATCAGCATTGCTTAGTGGGCTAGTTAGGTAAATAGGAGTGGATGCTTTGTTACTTGTTAAGATGAGGTAGATGAGGGTGGTTACTTGACTGTTGCTTGGTGGGTTGAGCACCAGGCTGCCAGTGGTAGCCACATGCTGCGTGGAGGGGTAATTTTCTGATAGAACTGGTAACTAATAGTAGTACCAGTGGAGCTAGATAAGTAGGGATAACGGCTGGACTACTGAGTGCGCCATGGCATGTCGATGACATTGCCTGTCAAGCCAGTGGGGTCAGCCACAGCAGCTTAGACTAAGCAGATACAAAGTAGATATAAGGCTGGGTCAAGCTGCTGAGATTTTACTCTTTGCTTGGGTGAGTTAAAACCAGCTAAACAGTGTGTTAGATCAGTTTACAGGTACTGTCGGTCAGAGCTAGAGAATGGCGTAGCCTGTCATAGGGCCCAGCAGATTAATCATGGCACGACCTGATGCCGGCTGCAGGGCATCATTTAAAATGAATGCTGGGCTTCCCTAGGAAATATTCACCAAACTTTGCAACATTTAACTTTGTATTGATAATTAATTGTTAATAAATGTAAACTTTTTTGCATTGACTCCTGCCTATCCATCTGCCTCTTGAAGATTTCCAGTGCCATATAACATCTACTACCATTTAAATAGGGTGCTGACACTATAGCATAGGGGAGTTGGATAAGAAAGATCTGTAAGGTCTAAATACATACCTACACAGCACATGTAAAACAAAGGTAAAATTTCAAACAAGCAGTTTCGCCAATACCTGCCAGTAATCATAACTGTCTAACTGTGTTAATCAAACCGATTTGATCCATGAATCTCCATCTCCCGTCCATGATGAAAGTAACATTGCTTCACCTGAGCCGCTACAGTTTTGTGACCTTTAGAGGTCACAGATGGAGCTACCGTCAGTCAGCTCGTAGACTGGTGTTGAGTCTGGCCAGGTTGGGGTGCGGTCATGATGAGATGAACAGGTGTGAGCGGAGGGAGGGCCCGGCATGTCTCTGTAACCTTGGCCATACGCAGTGTGTGATCACTTACCGTATGTGCATTTAAAAGCAAATACACAATGTGTGCATTAAGATACTTAAAGCTTCAAAGTAGCAGGGTAAATCTCATGCACTGCTGAATTTAAGCAACAGCACTGAGAGTGTTAAAAGCTGATGTCACTGGACAAAGATATGCAGAGTGTGTGTGGCCTGGGGTGTAACTCAGCTTATTTATATGTGGTGCAATGTGAGAGGTGGGAATGTGGAAATGAGCATAGTGTATCTAGTGTTGGGTTACATCCACTGTAACACAGCTGTGTTTCAATCAACACAGCACACAGTGAAGCTTGAGAAGTGGACGTGCTCTGTTTTTACAAGATGGGAAGTTCTGGGAGAGCAGGCCAAGCAGGTTTTACCACAACACACGCACAGACACACACACTGAAAAGATATGTATGTTGCACTTTAGACCTTTGTCTTAGACTGAAATATCTGAAATAAGATGATTTGTTACAGTATTTGTCTCTACCAGTAAGTAGTAGGGGCAGTAACAACAGCAATACTACAGTAATAATGGCAGAAATGACATTAGCAGTGGTAGAAGTCCAGTTTTACTAGTGGCAGGAGTAGGTGTGATAGCAGCAGTAGCAGCAGTTGCAGCAGTAGTGGTTGTAGCAGCAACACATAAGATTACCTAACTACCCAGAAGAATTTGTAAAATATATAACTAAATAATATATATGTCCTAATTTCAGTGTTGTGCTACATAGCATAGATTGATGCAATGATTGCAGTTATTGCTTTGATAACTGATAGTGTTTCAGCAAATATTCTTTTAATATAAAAGGGCAATCATATAATTAATAAGGGAAATTATATGCAGTTGTTCGCTAACCAGGACAAGACATACACAATAAAGTGGCTAAACACGAAGGCAGTTAAATGCTACATGATAAAACCTGTATCTGCCGTTTCATAATAATTACATGAATAGACAGCTGGCAAAAGGGATAAAAGATATGGAATAATAGTTACTTTTACATGCAGATAGAACATGGCAATGTCCGGATTCACTTGTTAAGATATGGTCAGATAGGGTCTGTATGCTCACCAACTTCTTTATGATTTGTCTGTCACAAAAGAAACTCATGTCTCTCTGTTTCACTCCAATAATCTTTTAAAGGGATACCTCAGCAGTTTTTTTGCACTTCCATGAAGGTGTGTGGCCCACAAGTAACAAATTAAAAAACATATGTCCCTAGTATGAGTCAAGCGCCAAACAGACTGCATTCTTCACTTCCCATAATGCAACTGAATAGCAGCTTTTGTTAGATTCTCCCTACTTGGTAAATGCCCACATATTTTAAATGTAAATTCCACGCCCTTGTTAGTGAAGCAGGCTTTGTCTCCAAGCCCAAGCTGAGCTCAGCCTGCTGAAATCATCAGACTTGACAAAGCTTCCCCAATGCATCAGAAGACATTATACAACTTTTACAGGCTGAGTAGTACTCCCCATGACTAGTAAACTGACTTTGATATGTAAAGAAGGTGTCCCTTTAAAGATACTGTTCAGGCTGCTGCTGCTCTTCAATTTAGCAACATATATTACAGTAGTTAGCAGCAAAAATATCAGTGTTAGACGTCCAATCTCAACATCAGATAAATGCAGTCAGACTTTACTATGTGTGATCCTTTTTACGTAATGAATGAATGAAGAAATGGATGGAGTTTATCCTGCAGATTAAACGATTCATTGTAGTAGGCAACGTCCTGATCCCGACATCAAACACTTTCCTGTGTCACTAGGAAAGTGAGCTTTGAGCTGGTTTATTTTCAGCCACATGCTATAGTATCAGTTAATCCACATGTCAACAAAGTGAAGTGTCACTAGCTTTACTTCACATAATGTGGCTAAAGGGTGAGAACAGCTCATGTATAAGTGTCAAAGGCAGTGTGGGACTTCACCTTTGGCAAACACAATTGTTTTTAAGGGATGGAACAACACAGAGGAGGAATTCAAGGAGCTGTGACCGACCAAACATTTCTTTTTTATGATCATTAAATATCACTCAAATGCCTTTGTTCTATGTGCAAATAAGCTTATCTTAAACACGCAGAACACGGTGCAGTGGCAAGCAATGGGAAAATGATGACTTGCATAGTCTTACTTTGTTTTCACAGTGCCTTGATCTATCATTGTGCTTTCTCTTTTTCTTTCTCCATCCCTCCTTCCCATGTGAACAAACACAAGCAACCCACAACACACCTGCTTGCTATTCTGCTTTGACAGGGATGATGAATGGAGAACCTGTCCTGAGAATACACACACACACACACACACACACACACACACACACACACACACACACACATATTGCACCTGCACATTGTTCAACAGTAGGGCCTCACAGCCAAACTCCAAATTATCGACTTTTCCAGAGCAGGGCCTAGTGGACCAGCAGCTTATTAGCAGTGTTGGGTTATTAAGTTTCTTGAAATAATAATCAATTACTCATTATACATTACACATTGAAAAAATAATTACATTACTTTACTAATGCTGAGCAGCAAAAGTAATGTCATACATTACTCTTTACTTGTGTTATTCAGCTGTCAGCTGTCAGCCAAAGGTGTCTTTAAAGAACACCAAATCATCCACACCCACATGTTAAATCTTTTGGATATAACACATATAGAAGCAGAAAACAAGAAAAAAACAAGCTAGCTTGACCTCGGTGACTGTACACAGCTCTCCACAAGTCTTGCCCTCAGAGGTCGACCTGTTCTCATTCCCAGGACGTCAAATGCTGACTCTTTCTCAAACCTGCTGGTGTGTCATAGATACACAAAAGGTACCCTTTAGTGTCTGTATAAACAGAGTTTTCAGTTGATTCTAATGTAACCCACCAATGGCAATATTAGACAGCCAGACCAACTGCTCTGGCTGTCTTTTGACTCCAACGTAAACCTAGAGCAGCAATATTGGATCCTTTGAGCTTTGCAATTCCCATTGAATAGCAGGCATGACACTGCAGTGTCATGCCTGTTATCTACGTGCAGTCACAGGTAGCCTATATATTTATATTTATTAGACTATTTCTTTAGGCTATCCTCTACATACACACATACATTTCTGTAATTATAGACATCTGATAATTGCAATACCAGGGTAATGATTACTTAAAGAGAAAAAAAAGTAATGATACTTTTGTGCTTGTACCATAACTTCTTGTCTCATAATGCACTGTGTTAAAAATGGCAGATTTTCATCAGCCAGCTCTTAATGTACTCTGCGGGGATAAAATTCTGATAACAGTTGTCAGTGTTGATAAAATGTAAATATACTGATCAAAAATCAATAGGCACTTTTGTGAATATTTACTTTAAATTTATCCTAAAAAGTGGTCTTGGCATTCATAGCCATGCTAATGCTGGTGACGTCACGTATTGTGGTACCCAGAGTGCTTCCACTATCCAAAACTGACAGCAAAAACACAATTCCTTAGAAACAAAGATGAAATGATTAAATCTGATGGCATCAAATAAACCTATCATATGGTCAAATTATCAACGAGACTCCCATGTTTTCTGTTGAGGAATATTTGGGATATCATTAAAACAAAACCTTGAGGGTGAAATTTACAATGGGGAGAAAATGACTGGGCCACTGAACGCAGAGACCAGACTGATATCAACCCTCCATCAAACACCCAGTAGGACAGCAAACAGGCCAACTCCCAAATGTCAAAGAAACAGAGCATTATCTGGATTAATAACTGTAATGTAATGACTGAATTTCAAATTGTAATCCCTTCCACTACTCGTTACTGAACAAGGTAATCACTTTACTATAACATGTTACTAAGAAATGCATTACTATCCAACACTGCTTATTAGTTAGATGCAACTTTTTCAGGTTCAAAGCTTTTCTCCTGCTCATTTTTTTAGATCTGTGGTATTTTATGAATATCTGAGATAGTGAATAATAAAATTAAGGCTTGAAAATGGTATTCAGGGATGGTATTGGGTTATAGGACAGTGCCAGGATCAGTTAAAAATGGTTACAGTGATGATTTCTTTGCTTAAAACCTAAGCTCAACAGCTGGTAAATGGTCTCTGTTTGCAAAAAACATGTAAAAGGGATCAAAGAAAATTGGTTTTAAAGGAAATTGACCCCCAGATATATTGAGTAAGCATTGACTGAAGCCGCATATTGTTTCTGCTGTGGAAACCTAGAGACCTGCTGGGCCTATCAGAAAACAGCTTCCTTTTTGATAAATACACACTGGCACAGGAGGAATATTTCCTTATTAGAAATTCAGAATCCCTGCTGGAAGAATATTGGCCACAATAAATCATTTAGCACGACCGGCCGCCTTCACCAATACTGCCGAATCAGCAAAGCAGAGCCGAGTCTTATATGACCATCAATTATTAACACACGCTAACATTATTAGCGTATTCATCTCAGCTGCACAAAGACACACTATGGAGAGAGAGAGATAGATATATAGATAGACAGATAGATAGATAGAGAGACAGATATTTCCTCCATGGCTCATCTCCTGCCCTGGTCTCTAATCTTGGAATCTAACTAAGTAGGAGCTGGATGGAATCTGACAGATGGATTATGAGGTGCTTATTTATGGAGACTTTTTAATTAACAGAAAAACTGCTTATTAGGAATCCTCAGTTCCCTCATTAATAGCAGGCAGAGGAAGAGTCTGTGTTGTTTGAAGGCTGGCGGGGGGACTAATGAGAAGGTGGTGGGGGGTTGGGGGCGGGGCCGGTGTGTGTGTGTGTGTGGAGGGGGGTTCATTAGGAAAGTGGGAGAGGTATGAAAGTGTGGTTGGGGGGGGGGTTGTCAGAGATTTTCACATTGATAAAATATCATTTGGAGGTGCTCAAATGTAAATTTAACATCTTGTGATGTGTGTCTGTGTGATGATCTCAAGAATCATTGTTCTCTACAGAAGATACTACAGATTAAAAATATCGACATAATAGTCTTAAGGATTTCAAGGTCTAAAGACCATAGTATTTGGGATGTATTTTCTGGATTGACATAACCATGGTGGTTGGCACTTGATCCACCCAGGCTTTTTCCCTGTTTAGCAAATGTGGATTTTGTGCCTCTCCTTGCTGATTAAGATGGAGGCCAACAGTAAACCAAACTGTAAGATTTAAAATAACCCTTTGGAAACCTATACTACATCGGTATCTAATGACACTACACCTTTTTTTTCTATTCTAATGTTTCCAGTGAACCATTATGTGCTTGTTTGTCTATCTACACTCAACAAGCACTTTATTACGAACACCTGTACACCCGCTTATTCATGTACTTATCCAATTTGCCAATCGTGTGGCAGCAGTTCAATGCATCAAATCATACAGATACAGGTCAGGAGCTTCAGTTAATGTTCACATCAAACTTCAGAATGGAGGATTAAATGTTATCTCGGTGACTGTGAACATGGCATGATTGTTGGTGCCAGACGGGCTGGTTTGAGTATTTGTGGAACTGCTGATCTCTTGGAATTTTCACGCACAACAGTGTCTTGAGTTTACTCACAATGATCTGAAAAACAAAAAGCATCCAGTTCTCTTAGTGGAAACGCCTTGATGATGAGAGAGGTCAAAGGAGAATGGCCGGACTGGTTGGAGCTGACAGAAAGGCTACGATGACTCAGATAACCACTCTTTACAAGTGTGGTGAGCAGAAAAACATCTCATAGTGCACAATACGTCCAACCTTGACTTGGATAGGCTACAACAGCAGAAGACAACGTCGGGTCTCACTCCTGTCAGCCAAGAACAGAAATCTGAGGCTTCAGTGGGCACACCAAATCATGGTTTGAATGCCACTGCCTATCTGAGTATTGTTGCTGACCATGTGCCTCCCTTCATGGCCACAATTTACCATCTTCTACTGGCTGCCTCCAGCATAATAATGCACCATCTCACAAAGCAACAGTCATCTCAAACTGGTTTTGTGAACGTGACAGTGAGTTCAATTTTATTCAGTGACCTCCCCAGTCACCAGATCTGAATCCAGTAGAACCCCTTTGGGATGTGGTACAGCAGGAGATTTGCATCATGAATGTGCAGCTGACAAATCTGCAGAAATGATGTGATGCAGTCACGTCAACGTGGAGCAGAATCTTAAAGGAATGTTTCAAACATCTTGTGGAATCCAGGTCATGAAGAACTGAGGCTGTTTTGAGAACAAAGGGAGGTCCGACCCGGTATTACCTTGGTGTTTTCTAATGAAGTGCTTGGTGAGTGCATTTCTGTCTAGATTTTTCACCCCCAAAGGCATAAATTACACACCTTATTTAAATGCAGTCTGTGAATATATTGATTTTGTTTTTTTAACCGTATTATTATACAATTTCCTGACACTTTTTCTAGGATGTTGGGTTTCTTAGGTCTTTGTCTGGCTGTGCGTCATGAGACTGGACTTTTTTGTAGCTATTTTAACAGTGCATTACAATGTTGTATAATGTGTGCTGTACAAATAAAATTAGAGTTTTGTTTGAAAGAGAAAATTAATTTTAAATATCTCAACTGCTAATAGTGGAGAAAAGGACCCCGAATGACCTTACATTTATCATTTGTATCATCATCATCATCATCATCATCAGTAACATTGAGGAGAATGAGTCTGAGACAAACAGTGTCTGTTGGCGAAGCTCTCATGTGGATCACGTCATGAAAGAGAAAATATTACACTTTGAAAAATGACAAACCAATGGAGCATAAAAGCATGCATTGCCAAACAGCAATTAATGTTTCCTCCCACAGCCCCTGCAGAGAAATTCCACACAGCGCACATCTACCACGCCTGCGTATATAAGCAGCATGATGAATTAACCAGCAGCTACCGATCCAAAGTCAGCTGACCAAGGACAGCTCAGTCCGGCTGGTGGGGACAGTTGGGGTGTCCCCCAGATGTTGTGCACCCTGAGGTAAACCCTGCTGTTCTGAATGAAGTATTTGAATATGAATGCAGTTGTTGTGACTTGAATCCTTAAAGTCTTCTACACCAGTCAAACAAACTCTAGAAAACACCAAAATGCCCTGGGGGGGGGGGGGTCAGTCTCCACATGCACACACACAAACACACACACAGACACACACACACAAATGAACCAGTGGTGAGCCCTAGTACTAGAACTCTCATATTGTCTCAGTCCAACAATGCAGCAGCTGGCACAAACAGGGAGCTATTTAACAGCCACCGATTGATACTATGCCACCAGGTGCTACTGTGTGCCTTTCCCATCCTCATTTTATGCATCAGCAGAATTTTGTTTGCCTTTATTTTCATAGCTCAAATGCTGGAAAACAGGGGCGTGGGGGTGGGCGGTGGGGGTTAGCTATCATAAATGCTGATATTTATACCCGGCTCCTGAAAAGGGGCAGTGTGAAAGGTGTGACATTGTACTTTCACACATAGCAAAGTTAGATAGGTGCACCATACTTTGCTGCCTCCCTCCATCTCTGTTTGTGCACACAGAGGCACATTTATGTTCTGCATGTTATGCATGTATTTTCTTGTATTGCACGTTTGCATGCACACACACAGATGCAGACACCGCTGCTTGTCTACATCTGTGTAAGTGTGTGTTTCCCAGCGTGCCTCAGTATCTGTGTGGGTTGTAAGCACCAGAAATAACACACTTCCATGGGACCTTTTAAATGGACACCATCTGTCTATATCAGCGAAGGCTTTGGGAAAACTAATGCTTCAGCTCAGATGCTTTTTACTAGCAGCCAGCCAAAATGAACAGGCATCATTACTTTGGAAGCAGAGGGAGGAAAAACTGCAAAACAATTTTAAAAGAGAAAATATTTTCTTCTTCTTACTGAAAACATAGATGGAGAGGAGAGAGAAAGAAATCTGACTGGTGACAGCATTTCTAGGGTCAAGATTTTGATTCAGTGTTTTATTTGCAGTGTTGGGAGCTGGAGTCTATGGGACACATAAAATTGGACTTGTCATATTGTCCCAATGTAAAAAAATTGTAATGCAGACACACACACACACACACACACTTTCAGAAAGAGCAGCACCTGGGCAAACTCCCTGTCTGCCTGAGCCCATATTAAGAGCTTATTATTCATTGTAGTGGCTCCCTTCTCTACAGTATTTCCACTGTCATCTCTATTGTTTTCATTCAGCTCACAACAGAGTAGACTGCAGCTACCACTGATGCACCTGTGCCCTTATGTGTGTGTGTGTGTGTGTGTGTGTGTGTGTGTGTGTGTGTGTGTGTGTGTGTGTGTGTGTGTGTGTGTGTGTGTGTGTGTGTGTGTGTGTGTGTGTGTGTATTGCCTGCCTGTCTGTATATCCGTCCATCTTTGCCTGCGTGGCTATTCATTAATTAGTCGATTAACCTGTCCCTGTGTCCGTGTGTCCATTTACCTGTCTGTCCTCCCACCTGTCATTTACACTACATGTCTGACAGCTGTCAAGCTGGTTTTCTCTTTCTCTCTGGTCTGAAACTTCTCTGCCTTCCCTGTCAGGCACACTGAGACAGACACAGACGTGATGTGATGGCCACACTGTCTGATAGCCCCCAGATCCTTCACGCTTTAACTGGGCTTGACTGTGGATGAGCCTCTAAAATGCTGGCTACAATAAGGGACACGTCAGAGAGAATGGGTTTGACCCCGCGGGTCATCTCACTTTTAAGCCTTTTGGAGACAGCATTGGGCACACCCACAGCCTGTTCACACCTCAATAATGCACATTTAACTACACACACACACACCAGCACATACATAGGAGCAACACGTACGGATGTGTGTGTGTGTGTGTGTGTGTGTGTGTGTGTGTGTGTGTGTGTGTGTGTGTGTGTGTGTGTGTGTGTGTGTGTGTGTGTGTGTGTGTGTGTGTGTGTGTGTGCAGGATGGGAAGAAGCAGGTGTGCACACCATTGCCCATTTGTAATGATTTGTTTGCATGGCAAATATGTTTCTGTTTGTGTGTGTGGACTTGTGTGTCACCTGTAGAGTAAGCAGACATCACATACACAGACCAGGAGAAGGCACCCTTGGGTTTTCTCCTGACTTTAAGCTTCCCTAATCCCTGAAAAAGATTTGCAACAGTTTGACGTAATCCTTTTGCATTTCATCCCTCCTCACTCCCAAATGCCTCCTCTGCTGTGACTTTGCTAACAATGCATGTGTGATAGCTTGATGTAATTAGGGCAGTTAAAGGTTCTCCAACAATGAAACAGTTTGTTCATTTTTAACATACTGTAACACATATTACACAGCAAAGAACCAAGATCTGGGCTGAGAAGTTTCATCCCCCTTTTTTCACTCAGCAAAAATACATGTAATTTATACTCCTCATTATAGCTCATAATGTGCAATCATATGTCAATATTGAGCATGAGTAGCAGCTCTAAAGGGCCATATTCACATGTGCTTCATATGATAATTAAAGGACATAGCTTGTGATGATAACTCACTCTATAGCTCTATGGGGTTGTGAGTAGCTTAGCTTGATGTTAATTAGAGCTCAGATGAGTGTTTTCATCAGCTTTCAGAGTATCAGTTGACAGGGGTGACATATCGGTTGGGGCATGTTGCGTCCTCAAAACAGTCTTTTCACAAAGCACCAGGAAAGCTGCGACAACTGTTAGAAATTTGTCAGCCCCCATCCAGAGAGAATAAATTCCCCATCACCATACTCACCATCTGTAATGTGTAGCACCACAAACTGTGTGTGTGTCAAACATGTTATCACATCAGAAATGGGATTGTCACAAATTTGCCACTGGTGGGTAAGTAATGCTAGATAATGATGAATATAAACTATGAAATTTGTGTACAAGTTAAGAGCATTAACACAAATTCATTTTTTTTTGTTTAGTCCTCAGTGGATATGGTTGATGATGGTTGTTCTCACAGTTGTGTGTCTTGTTTACACCTCTTGTTGGGTGACACTGGGTCTCCATCAACACCATCCCTTACAGCACTGTCACAGCACATCACATGTCCTGTCATCACAGATACCTCTTCTTTACCGCTGGTGAAAAGAGCACTTTCAAAACTCTGGAAAATATATATGCGCGCGTGTGTCTTTTCTATAATTTAGCCTGGACAAGTTTTTTAGCAGCCAAAGGAGCAGGCACAGTTGTTGAAACTGATCAAGGATAGTAGTTGTTTCCATCCTCTCATGTAAAACAATTTTCTGCTTTTCTCTGTTTTACATCACTGTGATTTGGCTGTTTTGGGATTTTTGGAGTATTGTTTAGAAAAAAAAAACAACCAGTGTGAAGACATCCCATTGGGCTCTGGGAAATTTTTTTTTTTTTTTGCTATTTTCTCACAGCAGCGTTCACATGCAGCATACAACACTGAAGAAATAGTGTTTTATACTGATGAGAGATTCCAATCCCCTATTTGGCTTTGTTCTTGTCCTTAGTTTCACCATTTTATTATCAATTTCACATATGAATACACAAGACATTTATTAATTAAAAATCAAAATCACTTTGATACACTAAGAAAAGTATGTTTTTCAAGCCTTTACTTTTATGCTATTTACCCATTATTACATCCATTTACCCATTATTTTTATCTCTCTTACAGTATACATTCACTATATGGCCAAAAGTATGTGGATATACAAATAGTACATCAATATGTAGTTGCTGAACATCTTATCCCAAAACCATGGGTGTTAATCTTCTGCTATAACAGCCTCCAATCTTCTGGTTTCAGGCTCTCCACAAGGTTTTGGAACCTGGCTGCAGGGATTTGCTTCTATTCAGCCACAAGTGCTTTAGGGAGGCCAAACACTGATGTTGGCCTAGCTTAAAGTCGCCGTTCAAGTTCATCCGTAAAGTGTTGGATGTGGTTGAGGTCAGACCTCTGTGCAGGCCAGTCAAGTTCCTCCACAACAAACTGGGATAACCATTTCTTTATAGAACTGGCTTTGAACACAAAATAATGTAGGCAGTCCATATACTTTGGCCATGTAGTATACAGTAGCTACTATTTTCAGTAGAATAAAGCATGTAAGAAGTGGTATGATTATTTCTTATTGTTATATTATCATAATAAAAGGCTAATGTGGTTGCAATTGACTCTACTATGTATCATTTTATAATGTTGCGTATAGTCAGTATTTCATTACCACAAACCTTTTTTTGTCCATACAGTAAAACAACCACCAGCATCATTTTTAGAGACTCTGGTTTGAGCAGCCTGGGCAACGGGCCGCCTGTGAGAAAAGAGAAAAAGAAAAACAGAGCCAATTCTGAGATCTGTACTCATAAATCACCCACAAACACACACACAAGCGTGCAGATAGAGAACAAACACACACAGTCACACATGCACGCTCACCCTCCCTTTCCATACGCCGAGCCCATCTGCAGATGGGAAGATGATTACTCACCACAAAACACCAGTTGGACAGCAGCAAAAGGTGGGCGTTTAACTGGTAAACTTTAATGCTAGCTTCACAGGGAGACCAGAAGGAAGAAAGAACACACTCATGGTTGACTGTACAGACTGAAAACACACAGAAATTAGCAGGAGGGCAGCTAGTGAAGAACACAACATTTTATATCCAGGAGATATTTCCTGGACTTCCATATTTCACCTGGCAGCCAGCTGGTTTTTTGGCAGTTATTGATATTGTTGGATTTTCTTAGTAATTACTGGTGTGAAATTAATTTTGAAGACATAGTTACATGTTTGTAGAAAATTTACAACTGTCACCATGATAAACAATAGTGTTAAAAACAAGAAAATATAATAAAAAACAGCAGTGAAAAGCGGGTTACAATTTCATTGCGCTGGTTATTATTTAAATCTATCTATATATTTAGAGACAGCTTCCCAGTTTTAAGTTTGAAGGATGATAATTGATGATATGAGTGAACATCTCTACCTTGACCAGTAATTTTCTGTTCTGTTCTGTTCTGTTCCCTTGTGGCACATAATATATGATAATGAGATTTACCATCACAATTATTTCTAATTTTTGATACAATGGATCCTTGATTGCAGACAGAGTTAAACAAATGCAGCTTCTCATTTGTACTCGATGACCATAATTTTTCGGGGGCTGAAATGACGACTGTTGCTGGCAGATTTTATCAGTTACCTAGCTTGTTAAGCTAACATTAGCTTCATGAAAGTGTTGAAAAGACTGCCATCTGATTGGCTTTTTCCGCTGACTTGTTTTAAATTACATCCAGCTGTTACAGAGCAACATTAGCATAAATTTGGAGTCATGTTTGTGTCCACCTGGCAAATCAAAGTCAAATATTCACCTTTTTTAGCTCTGTTTTTGGTCTCCACTAACTCTTGTGGGAAATATCACGCTCTTTACCTTTGTTCACCAGCTAGTCTGTTGTTTAGTGTTGAGCAGATAGTGTTCAGTGGGTTTTTACAGCTTTTTCAATGAAAACAGCTGCCTGCTGCCGCCCAAAAACGACGCAATGAGAGCAGTGAGAGCGAACCAAAACAGTAAAGTCGTAGCCCAAATAGCTAAACAATGAGCTGAAACTCACTAGCCTATAAAGGTTTGTAAAGTGGAGGAGAGCTGCAGATTCTTATGATAATTCTTTATAGGTTCGTCACTACGAGTGACCCTTTTCACAATGACATTCAAAAACATTGTTATAAAAATATTGATTAGCCATTTGTAATATCTTCATAGTGCAATTCTTCGAAGTTATAACTCTGGCAGTGTCTGGTTTGGAGTAATGATGGCAGTGGCAGCATCCTCTTCATCTGTTTGTCTCCATGTATGGCCCATGCATCCTCATTAATGACTTATTTCATGGCACATTAATTTAAATAATTGTAAGGAATGCAGCATTAACACATCTCCTAGCTCATAACTCTTCCTGTGTGCTGCAGAATTTTTGTTCTGGAGAGACTTAGCATACAATTATGACTTACTAACACATCTTACTAATAGAGGAGAGAGTAGCACCCAGAAATGACATTTATATACAGCTAAACTGAAACATCAAATCTGTTTTGAGGGAAACGTAATCGCTGGATGGGTTATGTACAGAGACAACGTTTATTTTTTTTGTTTTTGTTTTTAATGAATGTAGCACTACATTTTTAATGGCAGTAGAGTCGCCAGGAGGAGGTTGGGGTGAATGCTGGCTGTACAAAGTGCACCAGAGCCCAGGGTTCACATCCACGGTCTCATCTGCGGTCAGGTTTAGGCAAGCAAGGCCAATTGGTAAAAGTTAGGGAAAGATCGTGGTTTTGGTTGAATGTAAATAAACACATTGTGTCTGAGGTCACTGTGATCTTTTTTTGTGGTAAACCAGATGTTGATCTTTCCCTAACTGTAACCAAATGCTGTGAGTGCCTAAACAGAACCATAAAAAACTTTAATAATGCTGGAGTCACTATAAGCTGCTATTGTGCTGCATGATCAAATATTTTGGTGGAAAACAAATAGGCTACGCTGTCTGTGACCATTTTACCGATATCTTCAATATCTACGTTAATTAACAACATATTGTCATTATGTTAATAGAAAATCCAGACACAATTACAATTTCCTACAAAACACATTTGAAGTTGCAGTTTAGTTGTGTGTAAAAGTAATTTGGAGGAGACAGGGTTGGTTTTTTTATGTTAAAATTTAGTATGTATTACTACTGGCAATACTAAAGCACTTTAGCCATTTGCTTTTGCTACGCTCAAACAAATCAAAGTTCCCTGTGGTTTTTATTGTGCATTTTAACCTTTTTAACTGTTTTAAACACATATTTCACATATACTGGTATTTCCTCTCCTTTTTTTCACCACAAAGTGCTGCTTTTTCTTTGCAGTAAGTAAACCTACAGAGTTTAAGAGCCTCTCCTGGATACTACTCCTTATTTTCCCCTTTTTGATGTATTGCTTCACTTTGCATCATTGCCCTTGATAAAATCTTGATCTCTGTGAATTATATTTTTCTCTGTGATTTAAAATCTGTTTTTCCTTCTCTCCTTTTTCAGATGCAAATGCTTTCCAACTGCCTTCATTTCTCCCTTTTTTTTCAACATGTTTCCTTTCATTATCGGGTTTGATACAAGACAGATATTCATTGAATTTGTTGGAAACTGCACATTAGAGTCTACAATTTTCCCTGATCTGTGTTTCCTGTATTAAATCCCTTAATACTCACATACAAGTGACTGCTAACCCCTACACACACAAACACTCACACATACACACACACACACACACACACACAAGTATACATATACAACATATAAACATACAAACTGCATCTCTCCTGCAATTATATAGCACTTTCCAGTTAATTTTCTTAATGGGAGCAACTGTATAAAAAAGATGAATTAATCTCAGTCCAAAGCAAATGCATTTATCAGTGGCATTGAGGCTGATATGGAGTATTGCCGAAGAACAGAAATTGTGTACTTTAGCTCTAAAAGGGAGCTTTAAGTGATAGTTTCATGCATTAAAAGGTCAACCTATCACAAAAAAAAAAATAGCTGCTTGTTTTTTCCCTTTGGTTAGTTATTTATCTTGAAATTTTATAACCCTATTGTCATTATTTCAGATTATAATGCCACTCTTGATGATAATAATTAGGACATATAATGGCAAAATTGGAGACGTAAGGTTTTCCACAGTAAACATCAAGCCTCATAATAAGATCCATGAGAGTGGATCATGGGAGGATTATGGGATATAATTAAAGGGGTTATTTAATGTTTGCTGTCATTTGAGAGGGGAGGGTCTTCATAAAATGAAACCAGCAGTCATAGCCGATGCACATCCATGCATATTATTACACGTGTGTACAGCAGGCATGTGCACAGGCTGTATGTGTGCTAAAATTGAGTGCATTCACATGCACAGGATACAGACATTTAAACACACACATGAATACACAACAGGGCATCACAGCAAGAGGGATCTAATAAACTTAATATGCAAACATTTAAGCCACATGTCATGATTTTTATTGGACAATTCTGAATAATTACCAAGACTTATAAAACTCAGATTATTTATTATAGCCAGCAGCATCAAATTGCTTTAATAAGGAGCCTATTGTCTTTTTTTCCAAATTAGACAGAGCTGGCATTCAATTTAAGTATGCAGGAAAGACTTACATACTGCCTAGGATGAGGAAAGACCATTCACTTATTAAAGAATAAGGCTGGTGTTATTCCATATTTTTCTTTTGGTCAACAAATACCTTAAAAAGACAAACAGCACCAGTGCATTAGTCAGTCTTTTAATACTTACTTGACTTCCCGACCCTGTCTGTGGCACTTTTAAACTATTTAATCAGATCACACAAATATAGTTTCATTTTTTTTAAAAAGGCTCAGTAATTTTTTAAAACAGGTAGGTACTGTAATTTTCAGCAAACATTCCTCGAACAGGAGGAAATAGTGCATTTAGTGGGAACTATTTTCAGTATTGGATGAATACACATTTGGTGCTCTAGGGAGTATTTCCGGCAGCAGGATGGTGTACATGAGACTAAGTCAAAATAAACTACAGTGTGTGTCTTCATGGTTATAAAAGAAGATGTCACCCAGTGCAACAGTGTGGCTGACTGATGTTTTTTTTTTATAATTTTTGGACAACAATGGTGGCTTGGTTTTTAAGTTTTAATCATTTGAATTTTTCAGATTTTATTTATACAGTTAACTGATGAAAATATAAAATACTAGAATCAGCCTTTATCGATTTTTGATTGCAAAAATGGTGGAGAGTGTGCAGATGCAACGGCACCTAGAAGTACACACTGTCCAGCTGTTTTCTGTAATTTGATTAACCAGCTTTTGGGGAAAATGAACTAAATCTGAGATAACAGCAGTGTAAGCAAACAGCAGTAGAACTAAAGAAACCTTAAGTAGAATGAGTCTTTCATACTCACGAGTGTGAACATACAGTCGCTGAGATTGTTTGGTTTGTTCTCATGCTGAGTAAAATCAATGCTCCAGTAACAGTGAAAGAGAGGTATTAACAGGCTCTGTGCAGGACCTAAAAATCCTTCATCTTAAGTTACATTTCAACATTGATTAAATGTCCGCTTTTCTACATATTAACATTCAATCTATAGTCAGTTCACAAACCCTTTTTTTGCTGGTTTAAACTGACAGTGGCTGTTACTGTTGGTCATTCCAGGCAAAAAATCTTGTATTCTGGTGCTCAGAAATCAATGCATCATGTGTTTCTATTAGCATTGTTTTGTGCAATAAAAGGACAACAGAAAAGATGAAAAAACAGCAGAAAAGAGTCACCATAAAGACCTTAATTTATATTTTACTTTTAGTCCAGAAGTAAGCAAATGTAGGACCGACAGACCACAAAATGATCCGTATTTTCTATAAACTGTTCTCTGATTTTATGCAGAGGTCTAGAAGGAGATATAGTAAAGCTGGTTCCTTTAAAAACATGCCTGTTCTTGCTTGACTTTATCATCATCCTCCATGGGTGTCACATCTGATGAGTGAGGTCATATTTCAGTCACCCAAAATGAGCATCAGGAGGAACCTCGGAGAAAGACATGGGAGTGGAGGATGAGATGAGGGGAAGAGGTAGCGAGACGGATTTCTGAGTCAGTTGTTTTCTCATTGCTCAATCAGCAAGATATTCTGCCCGTCAAGACACATGTGCATCTACAGCATATGAGAAAATGTGTGTGTTCCTGTGTTTGCGCGAGGATTTCTCTGCAATAAAACTAACTGTGTCTCATTAACTCTGTGAACTTGTCACAGGGAAGACACTTTTTAACTGAATAAAACAAAAAGTGTTTATCAACCTAGAAGAAACAAATGTATTTCTGTGTTTGAATGGGAGTGTGTGTGCATATCTGTTATTGTAAGCATTTGATTAGTTTAAAAGTGGCAGAATGCAATTAACTTGCCAGGACATCTCTGGAGATGACGGTACTTTGTGATTCTTTACCAACATAAATTAAAATGATCCAGCCTGAGGCAAAGTTAGACACTGTCTCAGGCCAGACAGCCTCCAAAGCTTTCCCATCATGCCAGAGGAGGGACAAGTGGACGAGCAACTCTCCCATTAATATGGAACATTCGCACACTTCCCTCTTTTAAAATCCTCTATGGCTCTGGCGCACATAATTATCTTATAATCCATAACATTAACTGTCACTTTAAAATGACATATAGGCCTATTGTTAGAACCACAGATGACGTTTATGGAAATGTCCACGCATGGCTCTGAGATGGTGTGGTGCAGTTGTTCTCCTTGTGTAATCCAGAGGCAATTAATGGAGGAAAAACTTGCTTGGCAGTGAGTTTAATCTCATTAACTACAGTACACAGTGTTTTTAAGCTTTGTTATTTGTCTGTGCATTCAGCCTGGTCTAGACAATATGCCATCTATTTCACAAGTAGGAGCCCGACAAGCTGTTTATGAGATCTTGAGGGAAATGTAATACTGCAGTATGGCAAGGCTTACAGATACGCCTCCCTCCATCACACAAAGTCAAACAAGAGAGAGTTGGTCCACAGCCCGCAGGCATTCCACTGGCGTTATTGACGAAGAGCCCACTAACTGCACACAGGCATAAAGTTTTTACAGAGAGATGGCTGAGATGGGGTTTTATTTTCTGACAGCACGTGTGACACATGATTTATTGGTATTGCTGCTGTATTGCCTAGGTGTCTCCCATGTCCTTTTACGGGATCATCATTTAAGAGCAGCATAGGCTAAAGTGATGAAGATAGAAATGATGATGATGGAGAATTCAACCTCCATGGATTATGGACTGTCATTCGGACAAAACAAGATATTTGAAGATGTCACGTTGTGCCCTGGAAAATGGTGATGGGCATTTTTTGATGATTAAAATTATAATTAATAGCAGCCTAACATTGAACACAATTGTAGTTTAATGTGTGCATGCATCTACAGACTTGTCAGAGTGCTATTAAAGACAAAATTGCAACATAATTTCTCACTTAGCTAGTGGTGTTTAGCCATGATGAAAATTTTTGGTTTTATTTGTCCAGGTTCTGAGATATCAATTTCGTTACCACCCAAATACAATAGAAGTGAATAGAATTTTGCTTGTGCTGCTCGTGGATATTTCACACCATTTTCAAAGATGATGCCCTGTTCATTCCAGAAAGTGAAGTAGTGTACACTGAAAAGTTTTCCAGGATTCCTCAGTCTTCTGTGTTTTTGGGGTCCATACTGTACAGCATGAGAATTAGAATTCTTCTCTTACTGATTTCCTGTTTACCTCCCACATGCATGAAAGGCATGAAATGTTACAATTTATTGATAGGGCTCTTTGAGCATTTTCCTTGTTATTAGACCTAAAGGATCAAAGAGGCCTTTTTTGAGTGTTTGTGACACTCAGAAAAATGTATGCAGCATTGTTAAGCCATTTCTTTTCTAATGATTAACTGTGAGAAAAATTGCATGTAAAAAAATATTATTTTAAAAATTCTTTCCAGTGTCCCTGTGGATTATCCTGAATAATCAGAAAACATAAATTCACATCAATTGTACTGCAGTGGAGAAATCTTAGAAATGAATTCCTCAAAATATGGACAAATTAAACCAAAATTATCTGCATGGGTAACTGGGCTGTTTGTTTTTTCTTTTTTTTTTCTTTTTTCTTGGGGTGTTTTCACTAGAGTGCAAAATTAATTTAACTTCCAAACATGTAACATGCAAAAAAAGAGCAACCAGTAAACATGTTAACAAAATCTGAATCTGTGCACTAAAAACCCCTGAAATTGTTGCCAAAAACACTTATCACATCGCTATCAAGCAGGAGATTTTTCAGGATAAAAAGGAATACCTCTAGTGACAAAAGCTCTGTAATCCGGATCAGACAGTGTCTATGTGTAAACGATGTATTTGTTCCAAAAAACAGAGGGGGCATCTAAATTACCTAATCATCAAGGAATAAAATTTGGCAGCAGTACACACAGTGAGCATGGATGAGACTAATTTACTAAACATACCCTCCAGTCTCATAATTACATGTAATTTTACCGGCATAATTAACTAATTTAATTACTACTCCTCAAGAGCATCAATTATTGATATTACAGAGCATTCAGATGGCAGGCAGAGCCCTCGACGTGGCGCGCATTCAGAGGGTGATAAACACATGCTGGCTCTCCAAGAGTCTTGGCCAGCTTCCTGCCAGCGCTCTGCAAACGGATGAGAGGTACAGATAGGCGTGTGTGTGTGTGTGTGTGCATTGTGTGTGTGTGCGTGCGCGTGTTTGTGTCTGCGGGCGTGTGTGAAGGAGCATGAGAGACAGTGTGCCGTCACAAACATCCAGCATTCCATCACACAGTTAATTAGAGTTTTGCATCGGCCTCATGAGGAATTTCAGAGGTGGAAAAAATGAAGCTTTTCTTTGCCCTCGGATGGCCCGATATCAGCCCAGATGTGTTATCATTCAGGCTTTTATATGCATTTTATATGCATGTCATTTGAGTAGTAATAATTATAGAGCCTCTTTCAATCACTGCCTATGTTTCCACCAACTAATATGGACTAACTGTTTTTTGGAAACCTTCCCAGCTCTTGACACGTAGTAGATTTAGCTGTCCATTATTTATCCTCAATTGAAGAACAACAAAACATATCACATTGGGTGCTCATACGTTTGAACCAAATCCAATAGGCACTGTCTCTATTTTTCATTTTAATGAATTAATCTAGCTTGCCTCTCCATGTGAAGTGAATGCAGGTGTGGATGTTGTTAAGCCAATGCTGTTTCTTTGGCACACTCTATATTCTTGGCAGTGCTCGCTGCTGATGTGACTGTTGGCAAACTTGAGAACAAATGCCGAAAAATCTTCTGTTCATTCCACAGAGTTAACATTTGGCCTAACCGTACATATCTAACACAAACGCACACAGATGGTTTTTGTTCCGTATGTCAAATACAGCATTGGACAGGTAGATACATGGTTCGAAGTAGTTATAAAGTCCTTTAAAGGGGTAGTGTTAGGGTTAGAGTGATCGGAGGGTAGTGTTACCCAAATGTGCTGTCCTTTTACATCAGAACATAATGTATGTATGTTTTACAAATAACATGTTAAGCCGGTAATAAGTGAGCTGCAGTCATGGATGTGTTCAAATATTTAAAATGTTGGAGCATTTTGAAAATAATGTTTTTCACTGTGGTGCTGCTTAGTTTTAATATGCTGGACCTCTCTGTTGTTTTGTGTGTGGCATTGCATTAACACCCACTTTCGATCTATTAGTACACTTCAAGACCTGCAGTGTACGGCACTCAGTCCCAGTGCTTCAAAATACTGCACACCTATGGGGAGAAAAAAAATACTGAGCACGAAATACTTGCCTCTCAGCTAAAGGTTGGAGCAGAGGAAACACAAGCACACGGTCAGCAGGTTTACAGAGCTTGTAATACTGATGTAAATGTTGAAACTTTTGCAGCTATATACTGCAGGATATAGAAATGTAGCCCACTTACACGTTGTTCTTGGTTTTATTAAAAGGCTTAATGCAGTGGTCTCTAAAAACAAAATAAGGTCTACTTGGTTTTTTTTTAGATTTTGTGTGAGAAAACAGTCACAATATTAGGTGAAAATTTGGATTTTGGGGTTAAAGATTGTTAAAAAAAAAAAAGTAGTTTGCTCAGAAAAAGCGGCAAATTACAAGAACAAGTCATATATAGGTTTGTTTGAGAAAAAAATCCTATAATATTCTTAATATATCATTAATTAATTCTCAAAATATTACAACTCTTTCCTTGCAATATTATGACTCTCCTAATATTGTAATGGTATTCTCAAAATTTCAGACTTTGTTTTCTTAACAGTGGCTCTAATGCTCACAGAAACGAACCGGTAATTTTACAAGGAGAAAAGCAAACATCAAAAGAAAAAAATAAATGTCCTTCTGTGGATCATATACAAAATGTGCTTTCTGCTATCCTCTCCCAGTGATCCCCTTTTGACTCCTTAGATTTATCTTGCAACCCCATCGGGGGGTCCTGACCCCATGTTGGGAACCACTGGCTTAACATAACGTGAATGAAAAGACCATCTCAGTAGTACACGCATACAAAATCTAGTCTGATCCAAGAGTGTCTGAGCAGTTCAGGCTTGTCCCAAGTGAGCTGGTCGGCCCGCACTTGAAGTGGCGAGGCGGGGTGCACTGAGCACTGGGGTGAAAATGAAGTGTCTGACATCACACGAAGAGTGTGTGCATGTGTGTCACCTTGTTCGTGTGTTAAAAAAAAAGAGAGTGACACGAGTCGGAGGGAGAGTGTGTGAAAAGGACGCACGCCGTATGTGTTATTTGCACTGTACATGTTGGTTCACATGTGCATGCGAGTGATCATGTTTTGTATGCATGGCAATATACTGCATACGCACATTTGTACGTGTGCTGACATATGTGTTTGTACAGTCACATATGACTATGAGTGTGTGTGTGAGTGCCCTGAGCATCTCCTCTGTGCTCCTCTCTAATTATATTCATAACAGCAATCTGAATGTGCAGGGCCCATGATGAATGTGCCACCCAAGTGTGACTTGCTCCTAATAGGATTCAGGGATATGCCAGCAGTCGACAACTGGGCAGACAACGCCCCGCGCCTTGGTGTCACACACACACACACACACACACACACACACACACACACACACACACACACACACACACACGGACAAACACACACGTGCACACATGAATACATGAACTTAAACTTCACACAGAGACAGGAACACAATCACGTACACAGACTGTATTAAGTGTTCAGGATTGTGTCAGTGAGCTTTTTTTTCTTTTCACTATTTCTTTCTCAGTCACTTCCCTCCTCATTATCCTTTACTCCCTATAAATTTGTAAATTTCACCTTCACTGAGAGGTTTGGCCCCCAACTGATATACTGTGTGTGCGCGCATGTGTGTGTGTGTGTGTGTGTGTGTGTGTGTGACATGCGATGAAGGTCCTGTCTAGGAAGTATTATACCTTTACCACAGACAGTATTTGACAAATCTCATGTACTCCTTGTCAAGAGTATGTCAAATCCTGTGACAGCTTTAAATGATTCTCACTTTTGCGAATGCAAAAAAATGTTTTTACCTGGCTTGTGCTGCAGGTGATACCCACTGTGTCCTGATTATTTACACTTAGAGTTGTAATTTAAACCAGGTCCCTCTTTGCCAATACAACAAATCCGCGCTTATTGTAGGAGGGGAAAAAAACATTCCAAAAATTTCCATCTACATCTATTTTCTTTGCGCTACTTGTATGGTTGTTTTCTTCAAGTATCGGAACACCATGAGGAAACTGTGCAATACAGGGTGCACAATATCAATTTTTTTTCATGTTCAGACACATTGATAAAATAAAAGGACTGCATGTGTATTTTGCTTTTCTCCAAAGTATTTTACAATTTGCTTTTCATTTACCCATTCACATACACACTCACGCAGTGCACCGAGCTACCATACAACGTGCTGGCCTGGCGATCAGGTGCAGTGTTAGGTTCGGTGTCTTGCCCAAGAACAAATGTGAGCAGAAGAAGCCAGGGATTGAACCACCAACCCTGCGATTATTGAACGACCCACTCTACCGTGCCCATTGTGTGACTGAATGAACCGGTACACACCTTCCACTGGAATGTGTCTGAAAAATTGACAGTTTGAAATACAAATGTAAATGCATCCGAACAGGAGCGAGGGACTCAAATCTATTCAACCAACAATGAGTGGTGCTCAGAAATGCATGCAACCATCTCCATGTACAGTATATAGTCTACAAGAATAGAAAATGTCATTAACTGCATTAAACGCAAGGTTAATAAGACCAGCTGGCCTGCTGTATGGCTCAGGAGTCCAGGGTATGTTCAATGCTCCAAGTAGCAGCCCTGCTACAAATGCCAGCTTTGTGGCACTTCCAAAATACAGTATTTGTTGAGACTGTGTCACAGAGGTGTTGATTGAATAATGTGGTCACTTTTGAGGCTTTAGGTGATCTTTAGTTTGCCTATCTGCCTGTGCGCTGCAACATGTGGCCAATGTGTTTTTTTTAAGACGCTTTTTAACTGTTACCATACCATGGCCATGAAATTTTTTTAAAATTGCATCTTGCAAGTACCCCAGTTTTATGGAAATGAAATACTGCATTGCTGTTTTTAAAGGATACCCTCCTAAAATGCTGTATAGTACATTTAAACATAAAAATACCACAAGAAATCCGAAATTGCAAAAGATCATGGCTTGATCTCCATGCATTACTGTGATATTCACTCTAGCACTTTTTTATTCAAGAATATTACCATATTCATTACCATAGTAAGGATGATTACAGTGTCCCTTCGTAAAGGCTGTATTCTTTATGTTGCTGATATAGCATCTGTCCAATATGCTGTGTTTTTTGTGCTCAGTGCTTGATTAACATAAGAAAGAGCTATGTGTTTTCTACCTTCAGGATCAATTAGGAAGCTGCACCTTTTCAGGTACACAAAGATGGGATCAGAGTCTTGGAGTGGATGTATGGGATAAGACATATAGTCAAATAGACCTTTCCTCTGGGACGCCATTACCATGGTGAGATGGCACTTGAGGCCGTTCATCATAAACACACCACTCCGTATCATCCGTCAAATGTCAGCCTGGTTTTCTTTTGTCCTGCCTCCAAAGAAATCCATTGTGTCGAAGCAGAATCCCACAGCAGTGAGCTGTTATGTCATGTAGCCCTGTACCATATATATATATATCATATATCCTTCCTGTGACTGACATCAAAGCCACGGCTGTTTGATGTGTTGGCCGTCTTGGTTGGTCCCAGATGAGCAAAGGGGGAGTAACAGAAGGTACACACACACACACAGACACAAAGAGATGCACACATGGACTTTCACACACACATGCCGGCATGCACGCAGGCAGGCAGACAGGGTATCAGGCCCCCACAGGCCCCCACAGGCCCCTCAAAAGGGCTCTGATGGGCGGTGGCATTGATAGACCATCTGCATCTATAATTGTATCAAGTTGGATTACAGTTAGTGGGAGAGAAACACAAAAGAGGAAAGCAGAAGAGAGGTGGAAGGAGGGAAGAGGAAAGAGGAGGAGGAGTGAAAAAAAGAGGGATCAAAACCTCTCCTCCTCCGAGAGAGCCTCTCCCTGTTTTCTCTCAGAGACAGGGCCTTATCCTGGAAGAAAAGACTTAATCCCGAACGCCCCCAATTTATCACCTCCCTCCTCTCCTTCCTCGTCGCTCCCTCCCTAACCCTGTCTCGCTCACTCTCTCTCTCTGCTGCTGAGGGACAGTGGTGTCTCAGCTGTAAGGCTTTTTGTTCCTCCTGGGATCCTTCCTGGGGGACTGATCTGTGCAAAGACCTTTGGGTTTACACACCACAGAGACAGAGATGTATCAGGATGTATCCATACCTGTCTTATCGAATCATGGCTAAATGGACAGATGATGGGAGGAAGAGGAAGCACAGAAGATGGAGAGGAGAGGGGGTTGGATGGGATCGTGCTGCTTGTGTTTTTAGACGAATTGCACAGCAGTGAAAAGAGAGGGAATTCATGTTCTGTGTAGTGTTGTATTCAAGATAAGTCTCATTTTTCATCCTTGATTGTCATTTTTTTCACGAAATAGATACTTAGAAAGTATTAGAAAGTTTTTCTAGTTGTACTCTTATTTCCTGTCCCAAGAATCATCTGACAACCCCACAGATTTGTTTGGTGTCCCTTATATTAAACTGTATATGAGGTAGTTTAAACTAGCTCCATCTCCAGCAGCTACAACAGTAACATGTGGCTTACACACTGATGCCTCCGTAATAATCATCTAATGATGTCTGTATATATACAGTATATATATACTGTATACTATATATAACAACATTAAAACCAGTAACTGGTTTTAATGGTATATATCAGTCAGAAAGACCAAATCAGTACTTTTATTTGAATACACCAACTACATTTTGCTGCTCATACTAATGCAATTTTACTTAAGTAGGATTTTGCATGCAGGGCTTTTACTGGTAATGGAGTACTTTTACATTAATGTATTGGTACTTTTGCTTAAGTAAAGGATCTGAATAATGGCATATAGTACATCAAACTCAGTTCTGATTACATTACTACTACATTTTTCTCATCTTTACTGTTCCTTGGGTCAGCATCACATTCAGGATGTGAACCCTTGTCCTACAGGGTTCTATTCTGGGTTGTTGTTCTCTTTATATATGCTGAACCTTGGAGAGATTATTAACTGTTATAGTGGCAGCGCTTATCATCTTTATGCCAATGATGTTCAGTTGTATTACTCTTTTAAACCTGTGGAGAGTAACCAATTGTCCATTTTAAATGAATGTTTGGATAACAACTGCCTTAAGTTAAATTCAAATAAGACAGAAGCTCTTATAATTGCTCCTGATAATTTAATTCCGAACATCAAACAGCATATGGGGTTAAGTGTTTGTGTTCAGCATAACCTTCAAAACTTAGGTGTCATCTTTGACCAATCCCTGTCTTTCATTTCAGCCAGCTTATGTACGCACGTTTATTCCAATTGAGGAACGCTGCCAAATTGAGATCTGTGGTACCCAAGGATGAGATGGAGATGATTATTCATGCTTTTATTTCTTCTCGTTTAGAATATTGTAACGCTCTTTTTACCTGTTTGAATCACATTTCTTTTAACTGTCTCCAAACTGTCCAAATTGCAGCAGCTTGACTTTTAGCTAGAAATAATAAAGAGATCATATATCACACCAATTGTATCCTCTCTGCACTGGCTTCTAACCTTTAGAGCCATGCATGGTCAAACACCCCAGTATATTGCTGACCTCCTCCTCCCTTGTACATCCAATTGGGCTCCTAGGTCTGCTGAACAAAAATTACTGGCTGTCCCTCGAACCCACTATAAAACCAGAGGTGACCATGCTTTTCAAACTGTTGCACCCGATTTATAGAATGCTCTCCCTTTATCGTTGCTATTCCTAGACTACCATGACACCTTTATGAAGCAGCTGAAAAAGTTTTTCAGCTGCTCCATTTTATTTATTGCTTTTGATTTTAACTTGTCAGCCAAGTGCTGGTTGTTATCATTTTAATAGTTTTAATAGTGTATTTCTCATGAATGCAAAGCACTTTGTGATTTTGTATCTGTGAAAGGTGCTATACAACCTTTGCCTGTACTTTGCCATTTGCTTCATCATAGAACTGAGTGACAACTTTCTCTAGACAGTCATGTCCCTCAGAAATGGAAAGATCATGGCTGCGATATCTTCAGCTTGCCTGCCTCCCGTTAAATCTTCCAACTTTAGGACGCACTTGTATCAGTGCAAAATTACTTATATCAGTGGAATCATCTACCCTAACAGCAACAAATGGTGCTTTCCTGGCTTCATATCAATTTCTTCCACAACATCACCAATGGCTGTAATTAGCTCATTCTGAATTTTACCAGATGTGTTTTCCTACCAGTCTCAACTGTTATAACGCGGTAACTCCACCAAGATGCTAGATGGATGGACGTCCCTTTTGAATGCTTAGGGATTCACCAATCAAGTAAAAGAATACTAATGATAAATCAAAACCTAATTGGCTGTTTATCAGTTTATCAATCTCATTTCATGCTGATTCACTTAGATGGCAGGGGCCATCGACTTAAACTTTTAAGGCCTCAGAGGAAGACTCTGGCTTTCCGTAACCACATAGCAGCAGCAGAAGAAAAAATTGGCTGATTTTTTTCCGCACACTCCTGGCCCCTATTGACTAAGATCTTGCAAACCGAAAGTTTGTAGATCTAAGAACATCTGTAAGTAACCAAATATTTAGAGTTTGGCGAGAATATTGCAAGAAATATCAGGCAGATATCTTTTTTTTATTTTGAGAAATATAATACTTCACTGAAGGCCTTGAAGCCCTTGAGGGGTTGCCACTGATAATACTACAATACTTCTCAAAAGTAACCGTTCTGCATAATGAGAGTTTTTACATTTGATACTTATAAACAATCTGCTCATGATACTTAAGTATTTTTACTTGTGTTCAATTTTTAACTCACTTTTATTGTACTTGCACTGATTGTTTGCACAAATTAGTATTGCTACTTTAGCTTAAGTAAAGGATCTGAATTACTCTTGCATTGCTTAACAATACACTCTGGGACAAGGGTCGACATTTAAGTCATTTTAACAAGAAACCATTCCATAAGTCAAATGGTTCAAAAGTTTAATTCTTTAAAATAGGTTAGTACAGTGCCATATGGCCTTAAAACTGGTCTTAACCCAGTAAGACCCACCCCCCTTTAGTGGTGGCTGCTACTTTTTTAAAGCAAATAGACTATTTCTGATCATTAGATCCTTTTAAGGTTTCAGCTGTATACTCTGCACCATGTATTGTACTTTAATTAATTTTAGGACCAAAGAGACAAGAGTCTAATCTATGCACAGTCACAGTTACCACTGCACTCAGGAATAAGATAATTCTTTACAGATACTCTCAAGCGTACTGTATATGGCCTTTCAGCACCAGGAGAGATGGGTATCATTTGGCTGTCAGACTGAGGTGAGTGAGTGGGTTTACCTCGAGGCCTTAGGTAAACCCTAACCCTAGCCACCAGCACTCTCCTTAAGGCGCTCCCAGCCCTCGGCGTCGGTCTCCCAGGTCATCTGGTCCACGCGGCATTCTCGAGCTCACACCACTCAGTGTTTTGGTACGTTCTATTTTTCTCAACTCTTCCAGGTCACAATTACAGTTCATTTGGTTGTATGACGAAGACAGTAACTTAAAACAAAATAGTTCTTCAGACGGGGAGAGAGTTTTTGTGCATGAACTCTTATTGGCTTTTCAAACATAAAGACACTTCCCCGCCATTCCCAGGATCCACCTGGACGTATCATGTTCTTTCACGTCACAATCTTGACACTCTTTAATTAATTCAGGCTCTCTCAGTAATTGATCAGCCCCTCCCTAAGCCTGACTGCCAGTAATCAGTGTGGAGATGTGTAATGACACTACTGAGACAATCTATATATTGCATGCTCAAATTCTTGTAAATTTTCATAGTACCTGGGGTCAGTGAAAGTTCTACATGGTGCTAAGATTGCCTTGACAAATCTCAGTTTGGTAAAAGCTTGAAAACAATCATTTAGGACTTAGTTTCATAGAGCTGTTATTAACAGTAAATGACAGCAAATGCCTTTCTATATAGCCCGTTTTGGAAATAAACTTTCTGTAAGTGTTGCTTGCTTAATGTGATTTGCTTGACTGGAGCATCATACCTTGATTCTAAATCTATGTGCTCTGTTAACAGGCTGTGTGCTGCAGCACACACGCTTGTCCTCTATTTTTACTTTTTCCACTATCACACCACATACACAAACACACACACACACGCCCTCTTGGCTCGACCCCTTGGTATTAGGCCCACTGCATCAGTGAGATCCAGTCTCTGGCTCCACTGTGTGCGGATGTATCTAAGATTCCTATTTTGCTGGTCTATTGTGTAAGTGGAGATAGAGGCCCATCACTGAGAGCGCAAGGTCACCGAACACATCAGCACAAAGAGCCCTATCTCCTGCTCTCTGTCCATGTGTGAAAGTGTCTACTCTCTCTATCTATATATCTCCCTGCCTCTCTCTCGCTCACACACACACACACACATACACACACACTCTATCTCTGCTGCAGTCACTCTTTCTTATTCATTCAGTCTGCAAGCCCTGAGCAGACAGCTCCTTGAATGCCCTGACCTCAAAGACGCTGAAATAGCCACAATAGCCTCCCTGACTATGAAATATCAGTCCTCTCAATCTGGACTCAGTGACTCAGAGCTTCTACTTATCCGGGTGTGGAGAGTTTAGAGAGATGATCACATTGTTAGATTGGGATCATGGTTTGTGGAGTTATGAAGGGAAACAGCAGCAGTGTGGTAGAAAACTTGATCATGTGCTTCCTCCTCAGGAGGACAATGGGATAAAACAAGGAACTTGTCTCTCATCATAATCCATACAATTTTTTATGTATTTCCCACCCCTTTTCAGGTCCATGTTGATGTTAATACTGACATTAACATCAGTAATACTGAAAGGATAGGTTCTGATTTTTCATACAATACTTACATGTACGGATGTATGTTGAAAAAGTTTTTGGTTTGTGATAATCACTCCTCCTCTCCATACTGGGTGTCAAGTGACTACACTGTGGACACAATGTTGGGGGAATAAATCCACAGTTCTCCTTCTGTGGACAATATATTCTGAAGTTCAGCTGAAGCAATTACGAGGCTTCAGCAGCAGTGTTTTTCAAGTGGGTATTGTCCAAAGCTATGGTCGTATTAGTATGAAATTTATTGTTTGTGTTTCCATTGGACAACGTTCCTTGCTGAGCCCTGGTGGAGGGATACGATCTGGTAATCACTTGTGGGACACAATACTGACAATACCACTATCTATCTTAAATCTTCAACTCATCAGGAAACTGTTGAGATCATAAATATTTGGACGGATATATGTTTTTTTTTGTTCAGCTTTCATTTGAATAGATTTACATCATTATAGCAAGAACTGTGTGGGAGATATGGCCATTTAAACACATCTTGCCCAAAGTTTAAGTAAGTAATTGGATAGATACACATGAAGTCGAACAAAATCATCATATTTAATTTTTGCTGGAAAAACCTTTTGAACCATAGACATCCCCAGACGCTTTGTATCTTCCCTGGTGATGCTCTTCACTGCAGCCACCTTCAGCTCTTGCTTGTTGTGGGGTCTCTCTGCCTTCAGTCTAGTCTTCAGCAATGCTGGTAGCTGCTCAGTTGGACTGAGGTCAGGTGATTGACTCAGCCAGTCAAGGATATTCCAGCTCTTCACCTTGAAGAACTCTTTGGTTGCTTTGATCATGTGTTTAGAATGAGTTTTGATGTATTTGACTGAATCTGAACACACAGAATGCTCCTGTATACCTCTGCATTCATCCTGTTGCTTCTGTCAACAGTGAAGTCATCAATAAATGATCAGTTGTATTGGCAACCATACATGACCAAGCCACAACAAAACCCCTGCGATGTTTGACAGATGAGGTGGTGGCTTTGGGTCATGAATTGTTCCTTTTTCTTCCACATTTGCCTCTTTCCATAATTCTGATGTTTATTTTTTTTATCTTGATTTTTTTTTTAGGTTGATTTTTGTTTCATCAGTCCATAGAACTTTGTCCCAGAATTCTACTGGTTTTTGTGAACTGCAGCTTGGCCTTCATGTTTTTGAGGTTTACATGGGGTTTGTATCTCCTGGTGAATCCTGTGAGGTTCTGGTCATGAAGTCTTCTCTTGATTGTTGACAAGTTAACATGTAAACCAACAACCTGGAGAGCGATCTTGACTTGCGGTGCAGTCATGAAGGGTTTTTCTTCACCATGCATATTATTTTCTGCTCATCCAAAAGACTTGTGCTCCTCAGTCTACCAGCTCCTTTACCATTTTCTAGTTTTCCTGTGTGCGCCTACTTTTTTGTGTACCCAACTGTTGATTTTGGCAAACAAATTACTTTTCATCCCTCTGATAGGTTTTTGCTTTTTTTTTTAGCCTAATTATTATCTTCTTCACTTGCACGGTCACTTCTTCACCTCTCATATTGTCACACAACTCCACCTCAATCTAAATGGCGACTCTCAACTCTCAATTAACTCTGAGCCATGTGTGAGCTCTTTAGTGTATGAACTAACGTTGAAACAACACACAGCTGCCCAAGGAACATTTAGTAACCAAGAATCCCATTACTTTTGAACCCTTCAATTTGGGGATTATGTGTTTAAAAGGGCTATATCTCACATAAGGTTCTTTCAGTATTGACATAAACCTACTCAAATTAAAGCTGAGAACCCTGCACTTTGAAGTAGTGTCCAAATACTTTTGTTCTGGACTGTATGCCACCATGATGTTTCCCAGCATCAACACAACTCTTCAAAAAACTCTTCAGAGAAACACAAGTTTTATCTCATTCACTCTCCTAATTGACACATCCTGGTTACTGTACCAAAAACTTGAAATGCTGTGCGCTTACATACCCTGCATGTTAAGTAACCAAGTTGCGTGGGTAGTCGGAGAACCCCTTTACATGTATTGTAGTAACCGGGTTACAATAAATCCTCATATACATGCAGGCCAATACTCAGATTTCTACCTGGGGAAATTAATTTTTTCATAATCCTCTAAGTGTCTTGTTTACATGACTTTTAAGAAACCAGCTTCCTGGAGAAGGCTGACTGTAACCTGGTTACTTACAGTGGCCTCAGAAAGTATTCAGACCCCTTCTTTTTTGCACACTTTATTGCACACTTTATCGTGTTACAATTTTATCCAATTGTAAATGGATAAAATTGCCATTTTTTCCCATTTTCCCAAATACCCTGTAATGAGAAAGTGAAAACACCTGTTTATTAACATCCAAAAACTCATTTATAAAAATATTCAGACCCTTTGCTCTGGTTCCCGAAACTGTGGTCAGGTGCATCCTGTTGGCTTTAATTATCCTTGCGATGTGTCTATATCTTGATTGGAGTCCACCTGTGACAAATTTAATTGACTGGACATAGTTTGTAAAGGCACACACCTGTGTATATAAGGTCCCACAATTCACACCACACGTCAGCACAAAAACCAAGCCATGTAGTCCAAAGAACCCTCTGTAGAACTCCGCGATAAAATTGTTGTGAGGCATAGATCAGGGCAAGGATTTAAAAAAAATTTCTAAAGCTTTGAGTGTTCCCAGGAGAACAGTGGCCTCAGTAAATGTGAAATGGAAGAAGTCTGGAACCACCAGGACTCTGTCCAGCCAAACTGAGTAATGGGGCAAGGAGGACGGTCCTTCTAACAGAGCTTCAGAAGTCCTATGCAGAGATGGGAGAACCTGCCAGAAGAGTGACCATCTCAGCAGCACTCAATCAATCAGACTTTATAGAGCAACTAGACAGAAGGATAAAAGGCATATAACAGTCCACTTGAAGTTTACCAAATGGGGAATTAGAGAATGATGAATGCACCCAAATACAGAGGCGTCCTTCAAGAAAATGTGCTCCAGAGTGCGCATGACCTGAGACTGGGACGACAGGTTCAACTTTCAGCAGGATAATGACCCGAAGCATACAGCGAAAAAAACACTGGAGTGGTTTCGGGACATGTCTTTGACTGTCCTTGAATGGCCCAGACAGAGCCCAGACTTATACCCCATAGAACATCTGTGGAGACCTGAAGATTGCAGTTCACAGATGTTTCCTCTCCATTCTGACAGAGCATGAGAGGATCAACAGTTATGAATTGGTCTGAATACTTTTGAGTGTAGATTGGTGGGCAAAAATGTAAATTTTACCCAAATTAAATTGAAATCTACAACACAATAGAATGTACAAAAAGTGAGCTGATCTGAATACTTTCTGAAACCATATAAACACATGGCTTGTAAACACACTGATATTTGGTGAATGGTATGGGCATCAACTGACACCATTTAAGACACAACATTCAGCACTTACTTTACAGTGTAGTCACATTAGGCCGTGTTCAGACCAGCTTTTATCCCAGCATTAAAAATACAGCCCCATTCATTTGAATGAGGCCAGTTTGTTGATTTAGTGAGGGTGCTGATACAGAGGGCTCTGGCTAACAACCACAGAGTTGTCTGGTAAAAAAGTGAAACCTTGCTCCACTTTTGCCGCAATGTGGCAAAATCAAACATTCCTGTTTTTTTTTGTAATTTCATTGCTGTATTTCTACTCTTTACTGGCAATTAAGACAATTAGACAAAATGACTGTCACTTAATAATTTTACAGAGCATCAAAATTCTTCCTCATAATATCATAAACCTGGATCTGTTGCTCAAACTGGACTTCCTAGATCCTATTTAATTGTCTCACTGTAACCTGAAACAACACACTCCCACCAATGCACGCCTTGTAACACAGGGCTGTTTTCAGTTTGAATGCCTGAAAAGATCACCTCCTGGCTGGTATGGACAGGAGAAATTATTGGAGCAACCAGTAACTCTCAACATGCATATGGCATCTGAGTATTGTATTAAGATAAAACCCCTCCTTTAATAGTTTCATATGTAAAATCCCATTTACACACACACAATCCAAGAACATGACATACTGTATATGCTGATCTGGGTTCATTCCAGGGATGTAGACCGAAAAGCAACAGGGGTTACAGCCTGAACTTTTACACCAAGTAGAACAAAGCTTGATCCCGCTATCAACACTGATTGTTATTTTATATATATATATATATATATATATATATATATATATATTAATTTCAGTTTAGTTTAGCTTAGTTTAGTTTAGTTAACACAGATAGACCCTTTCACACTGTTGATGGACCCAAACATTTTGTGGGTCAGCAGTCTGCTGTAGAAGAGTTTTTAGAGACAGAGTGTGCAAGGTCTTAATAGTATTATTTCACTTCATCTGGGTTTTTTTTTTTCTTTTGCTTTTCACATCTTGTCACATTTTGCTCTAGGGCAGATTTATGAAAAAGAAAGAGAGCAAGAAAAAAAAAAACATTTCAGTGCTGTTCTCCTAGAATCTTACCTGAGTTCAGGTGTCTATTGCTGCACAGAAACAATTATATCTATGTTTAATGTAAGGACCTTTCTCCACACAGCTATAGGATCCTGAGCTCTCTTTCTCATTAGACAAGCAGAGCAGCCGTCATCATGATCATCCGATGACCTGCAAGCATTACCATACAGCATGCATCATTATCATTAATGATCTGCAAAGTTCAACTCTGCTCTGCTACTTTGAGCGGCTGATGCACTGCATAGGCTACGACGCTGCACTCTTTAATCAAACATGTTTTCCGAGCCTCTTCAGAAATATATTTAGATTCTAGGAATGGGCTCTTATCTCCCATTTTCAAATCCATCATCATTGAAAATGTTCCTTGTATAGATATCCCATGTGAAAAAAGTCATGGCTGGCCTGGATCCTAAAAACAGACCACCACCACCCACAGTATGTGGGGCAATGCATGGGAGTAAGTGATTGTGTGACATAAAAGGGAATAATCCTGAAGGCACAATACATTCTTCTATACCAACTGTGTCTTCTACATACAGACAAAAACATACTTACTGTGGCAGCTAGGTGTTAAGAGTTTTGTTGTTAAGCCACAGAGCAACCCTGTCTCCTGGAAATTACATCTCTATAAAACAGCAAATACTTTTTGTTGGAAATTTAATTGATGGCTGGATTAGGCAAATTTACTTTTTGAATGAATGAAGCGCTACAATTATTAACGGGTGTATAACGAGCACAACCGTCACACCAGAGACCAGGGTTTGCATCCAAAGTCCCATCTGGGGTCAGGTTTAAGCAGCAGAGGCGCTTTGCTGAAGGTTAAGGAAAGATCCTGGTTTTGGTTAAATGTTTTGGTTTAATGTAAATTAATGTTCTGTGTATGTGTTTTTGTTACTGCTTTGGGGCCTTTTTCGGTATAAATACCAACCTTGTCAGAACCAGTAGTCTTCATGAGGACGAAAGCCCAGTCCTAATTAGGCAAAACGTCTTTTCTGAGGTCCTGGTTAAGGTTATGGTTAGTGACTAACAATACTACCACCCTTAGGCTGTCCACAATGAAATGAAGTCAGTGCAATGTCCTGACACGAATAGTTGCACAAATGTTTGTGTGTGTGTGTGTGTGTGTCTGTGTGGCAGCACTGCAGCACATTACATGAATATTGTAGTGGGTTCTTAACCATCCTCTAGAGTCTCCTTTTGGCAACTGAAAGTGAATAATGCATCACAGAGATGCAGGAAAGATAGCGCTTTATTACAGTTTTGAAGTATAATATGAGTTGTTTGCCTCCGAAACTGTTCAGTGGGGGAAATGCTGCTAAATATTGTGGACCTTTTTTTTGGGCTATTCTATTTTTTTTTCTCTTTTGATACATATTTAATAATTCAGGTTAGCTCTCTAGCCCCAATGCAAACACAAACGTACACACACACACATACACACTCAATGGAGCATTGTTTTGTAAGTCACAGAACTAACACACGTAAATAACATTTGAAAGCGCTGATCAAAGCCAAAGCTGCTGTTATTTGCATTTTGGTTTTCTTTCTGAATATTTTTTGCTTGCTATTGGTGTTTCCATGGTGATATAAATCACTTTTCTTCCACTTAACAGTGGATCAAACGGAGCTAAAAACAGAATCAAAGCAGCTTGAGGATGCAGCATGAACTTTTTCTTTAAATAAAAAAAGACAGAAACATACAAGAGCCCACGTTCTCCTGTTTAATACTTAAAATGCATATGTCTTTAGATTTTTTAGGAAGTTTAGAAAAAAAGTAACAGAAGCTCAAATTACAAAAATGACACAAAATCAAGCACACCGTTTCCTGCTAATACCAAAATAATCTGTGATGTGGTATAATTAAATAATATAAAAATTAACAAAGTATCACAGATTTATTTTTCTAACTTTTTAGAATCATAACACTCCACTGAAGTTATGCTGCCAGCTATTCTTCCAGCCTTTATTTCTAATGATACAGAATCCTACTTCCCACACACATGCGCAATGTGACATAACATTAAGCATGATGACAGTTTCCTCTCAAAATCACAGAGGAAAATAATTGTTCGGGGGGAAATTAATTGATAGAAAACAGCACCGATAGTGCAGCCTGTGACTTGAAATTGACTGTTGGTAGTTCAGGAGATATAGCGCTGAGAGGCCTGACTCTCTTCCTCTTTGCTCTTACGATGTGCAGGCTCTTTCATCTGGTAAACAAATGTCTGAGATCTAAAAGCTTTCCCATAGTTGTTATGCTAACCTTGGAGAGCGAAGCCACCCCATTTGCATTTGAAGGAACTAAATATTAGCTAAGAAAGAGAGCGCTCCCATTTGAAGGCATGAGAAAAAGTCTGCTGCCTTTGGTACCTAACCATCTGTGCTGGCTTCTCTCCCTGCACTGCAAACACGACTTCAGGAGCCACCCAGAGCTCAGGGTACTAATGCCGCATACTTTGAGCCCTGCCTCTGAAAATAAGCCTTTCTTGCACCACATCTATTAATTCAGATAGGCTTCAGTGCTTTGCTCCATCCAAATAAAGCTGTTTGGATTCAAGACCAAGCAGGCAATTTTCCATGACAAGTCCATTTTTGAAAATCTCTAGGTTCCTATGTGATTGTGTGTGGATGCTCTGCCAAAGCAAACTACTAGTGTGGTGGGGTATAAAACACAGACCTGTGACTGTGAAAATACATCAAACTGTCTTAACATTTCACAATTTAAGGATTCACTCACACTCTTATCATTAGGCTTAAAAAAAGTAGATTATGTTAAGTTTCCAATTAAGACTCCAATAAAGTCTCCAGTTTGTCTTCATTGCAGTGGTTATTGGAGATGTGTGAAAATTAACAGCTAAATTTTGAAGAACTAGTTTCATTTTCATAACAAAATGACAGTAATAAGGTAAAATTTCCAGTCATCCATTAGATGATGCTCAGTAAAGACATCTCTTTAGAGCTGCAAATGTCAATTTTTCAGACTGAAAGATCGCTCTTGACCTCGCAAACAGTAACTGACAAAACAGTCCCTGAGTTTCAAGGCTGTAGTATGCTTGAAACACATTCGTTTGTACAAAGTTTCATCCGAAAATTGTTAATAGTCCAAAAAGTTTTTATAGTCATTCAGAGCGGAAACACTGGAAGTCAGGGTGAAAGCCCATCACTGTAGAAAAGGGCAAGACATGATAACTGTGTAATTGGGAGTAACGGCGCACAGTTTTGGACAGTGTTGCACTTCTTTGTACATAAAAAACATGACAGAAGTAGTCAGTGTGTAGAATAAAAATTTAGACCTTGAGAGAGACTAAAATTTAGCCTGCTTTCTCATCTTTACACAGCTGACCAATCACTGCCTGAAGATGGAATGCTCTTCCGATTGTCAGTTGAAAATCTGCAAACAGAGAATGTTGACTTGATAAATGACAAATAAAAAATACATTTTTTTCTTTTTTCATTTTTGTGGTTTTTCATTTGCTTTAACAGTAATGCGGTCCTACAATAAGCAGGTACACAGGAGTCAAGTGTGTCATGAATTTGCATCTGGATACCTGCAGCACTGTGGTAAAACCATAATTTCAGGGTTGCATGTGTGTGATCTGCATGTTAAATTGTCATATTAATGGATAAATTAGCTACCAAATTCTTTCCCTTTTTTCTCAGAAATGCCCCTGGAGCCAGTGAGGCTGGTGGTCAGAGACTAATTTCATGGACAGGATGCATGCTGGGCCACAGCATCCGGAGGGAGGGCAGCGGACCTTGCTTCCCCGCCTTCGAACCCCAAGCCCTGCTGCTGCTCCAGCACTGGAAGGCATACCTGTTACACCTTCCCAGGGGTATGGAGGTGGTGAGGGCAGAAACACCCGGAAGCACAAAGGACGGACACACGCACACACACACACACACACACACACACATATATGCTGCTAACACAAAAAAGGCAGCAACAGCAGCAGCCCACATTGCACACACTATAAGGAATGAAACCTTCATTCAGCCGCTATCGTTTCCACAACATACCACAACACATTCCAACACCATCAGTGGATCTGAACCTCCTCCCCCCACTACACATACGCACTCTTGTTTTTCTCTTTGTAAAGAGTCCTCATTGAATGAGTAAGGGGGAGGGATGCTGCGTAGGTATAGATATAGATATAAATCTATTTTTTATAGAGAACACTATAAAATGGACACAGACAAAAGGGAGTGGAGGAAAGGTTTGACAAAAAATACAAACAGATTTTGAAGACAGGATTGTAACCATCAAATCATTTAAGTCAAATAATTGAAAAAACAATTACTAGACAGGGAAATCAGATGAATCATCTCCTATACAGTGCTGGAATGAGGAGATGAGAAAAGCGACAGGAAGAGAGGATGGATTAATGATTTGAGGGGGGACTCAACCTGCATTGACCCCATGTTCTCATCATAGAGAACAAGCACAACATAATTCCATCTACTGCCATCACAGGTGTGCTTTGGCAAGGAGTTAGTCACAAGGTGGAGGAAGAGAGAGGGAACTCAAGAGAATTTGAATTCTACTCACTCTTTGTGTAAGTGAATATAATGATACTTTGGCTTTGGTAGATTTTTCGGGTATTCAAAAGAGGATAAAAATGTTTTTGGGCATATCTATAGAAATAGCATTTAAATGTTAAGTCTCTGAGTGGATGATTTCCATGGTAGTGGTTAAGAGCCTATGTTGTTAGAAAACGAGCAGACAACTTCCCTGGTGCGCTACTGATTGGAGTCTGTTATAGCCCTGTATAGCCTACGAATGTTGGTACAAGAAAATGTATTCCCCCTTTTCAGCAAGCCAACATAGCACTGGTAATGTACTAGCAGTTTGTTCCTTAATAACACTGACCATTTGGGAGGATGCATTGTGCTGTTAGGTTTTGCGTTTCACTTGGAAAGTGGAAGCTAGTTAACCTGGTCATTTGCCATTTGTGATGGCAGATGACCAGACTGTCAAAAACAACAATAAGTAGAATCCTGTAACCTCAGCACCCTGTATCTCACATAGTGATTTGAATTGCAACATTGTATAGCAGCAGTAGTAGTATATAGTACAATAGAGAGGGTTTAGAGAGAGGTAGTTGGGACTTACGCAAAAAACATCTCAAAAGTAGTCCATTTTAGAAAAAGTAGGATTTAGAAGCCAAAAAAAATGTAACAGTGAATTTGGTACTTGATTTTTATTGCTTGGAAATATAACTTGTTTTTATGAGAAAAAATTTATTTTTTGTAAATTTAAAAATTTACATTGCCTCACTTTAATAAATAATAACGTTGGCTTGGGGGCAGTAATCAGCTTGATGAATGGCTCCAGCTCAGCTGCACAACAGACTGTCAGACTGTCAGTGTTTCTGAATGTGTATTTTTCTGACATTAGGAGAGATTCAACCTTCAACATAGCTGGTGAAAACACACCCTATTTGCATTTTATCCTTTGCAACAGTTCAAAAGTTTGCGTAGCATTTGGATGACGGTTTAATGGTATGCAAAAAAGGAGGAAAGACAGACCAGGAGAGGAAGGAAAAAAAAAAATCATAGGCAAGATTCTCATGCTCTCCAGATGCTCTTCTTTCTTTCTTTCTTTCTTTCTTTCTCCCCATCCTCTCCTTCAATAACATTCCAGTCAGTGGTATGCAGTTGGATCATAGTGATGCAGGGTCTCTGCTGGCGTCCAGGGTCGCCGACAAGAAAGACAAGGAGCAGATGGTGGTCTTTGTCATTCCCTCCTCTTCTCAGCCTCCTGGCAAGCCTCACCGCCGCTCTCTCTCTCTCTCTCTCTCTCTGACTCTCTCTCTCTCTCTGTGCACCGCAGCAGCACTCCGGGGGCGTCTGAATTGTGTTCCAACCTCTGCGATGCAAGCAGCCTTGTAGGTATGGACCTCAGCAACCAGATGGTGAGATTATTTGGAGCAATTAATTCTTTGAGAGAATCAGTGAGAACATGTTTGCAGCAGAGATTTGGGGGCACATGGTAGAATGACATTCCTCCTTAAAGTCCCTCCAAGAAAAGAAAAAGTTTAGAGGGGGTAGGAGGGTGGGGGCTTCCAGGAAGAACATGGTGAAAGAGAAAGGGAGGGTTTTTAACCCAGGCAAGAAGAGCGTGCATAAAGTATGAGACTGCGTATGGGACCAACATTCGAGACTGCGCATTGGAACTTCTCTTAATGAAAAGGGGCCAAGGGTCTACATCGGAATTTCTAAATTCCAGAGCAAAAACTAAACAGGAAAAATCTGTCTTTATATCAAAATATACTGATGCGCTAGTGATACACAAAAAAATTGTTAAGCTGTAGGGATATGGATACTAGAAATACACTCATTGAGCACTCTATTAGGAACACCTTTACACCTGCTTATTCATGCAATCAGCCAATTGTGTGGCAGCAGTAAGTAAAATTATGCAGATGAAGGTCAGGAGCTTCACTTAATGTTCACATTAAACATAAGAATGGAGAATGTGATCTCAGTGACCTTGAACATGGCATGATTGTTGGTGACAGACGGGCTGGTTTGAGTATTTCTGAAACTGCTGATCTCCCGGGATTTTCACACACAACAGTCTCTAGAGTTTACTCAGAATGGTGCAAGAAACAAAACACATCTAGTGATCAGCAGTTCTGTGAAAGGAAACACCTTGTTGATAAGAGAGGTCCAAGAAGAATGGCCAATGATGTGAATCAGTCATGTCAACATGGACCAGAGATTCCTTTGAGAGTCTGGTCCAAAAGTTTCCAGCACCTTTTGGAATCCATGCCATGAAGAACTGAGGCTGTTTTGAGAACAAAGGGAGGCTCTACCCAGTATTAGTATGGTGTTTCTAATAAAGTGCACAGTGAGTGTATATATAAAATTTTAGCAATAATAAATTAAATTTTTTTCATCCCATCATAAAAATCAGCAGTCCGCCATGTCATCTAATTAGCTGTCCAAAGCAATCAATCAGCATATCAATCAATCTGTCCATCAGCTACTGCCTTTCAGGCCCAACACTCTGTAATGCTAAGCAACTAAGCAGTAATATGAGGGCTGTAATCTGTCAATACACTGCATCATAGATCTCTTAATGACCCTGCAGGTCACAGGCTCGACTTCCTCATTAACTCTGACGCAGATGTATCCATCAGTCTCATTCCCACTGTGAATTAAACATCCCTGATGAAGACTGGTGGAACAGGTCTCTCTGCTTACTGTTTGTCTGATCTGGCCTCAGTGAAACCTGCTGAGATGACTCATGGCCAGGGGCACAGTGATATATATACTAAACACAGACAGTTTATTGGAATATTAAAATGTTATTAAATGTTATTACTGGCTTAGTCACAAGGGGTTGAAATCACCTTTCATAAGGTAACCAAATAAAAGAAATTCCATAAAGTCAAAGACTGCCAGACCATTGATGTCTGAGTCATATGTGGCTACTATTATTGTGCATTCAGACAGAACTCAAAGTTTCAACTTGACCAAAAAAATGTACAAGTGTCCCGGGGCTTTATCAGTCTGCTTCATAAATGCACAGAGACAAGAGGGAGAAGAACTGGAGTCTCTGGTGAGTTTTGAGATCAGTCAGAGGCTGAGCTGAACATAAAAACACAGGCACACTTTCACAGTGGGTGCTTCCATGTTAACTAGCATAGAGGGTGTATAAAGCATAAATTCACTTCACTTTCTGTCTGAACACACTTTTAAAGGATAAGTCTGGCGATATGCTATATTTTTCTTATTGTTAACAATGTGTTAGTCTATCTCTAAGTACTTGTCAATATTTGTACAGTGCCCTGTCTATGGCGCTCAGCTCCACTTGTTTCTCAAGATGTAAATCTTGAAAACAGGTCACTAATACATAGTTTGTTACCACTTTCTGATAAGGCACCATTTATGAAGGGTTTATGTGCTGTAATTAATGGTTTAATTAATGGTAAATAAATCATTTACTAATGTTTTATAGGTCAGTTATAAGCCATTAATAAGAGCAATTTTTGGGTTGCCAGGTTGTGGAAAATCCTCCAATGGACTGTCTGACCACTTATCTTCTAGAAAAGAGCGGCAGGGCATCTTAACCAAAATCCATGTATAAACTGCTTATTAACATTTACAGCTGCAGACGTATTATGGTATTAACTTAGACATAGAGTTTTACTACCCATTGATATGCTTAAAAGAGTACAAATGTTGACAGAACAATACAGTAACTGTGGAATGTTTATGGTAAGAACTGTTTGTATTACATTTTAAGTTAAGTTACTTTCTCTATCAGACTCAGTTTAAGTCAGATGTTTTGGTAATAACATCGCTGTGTGACTCTATTCAGTAATAATGCAGTTATAAATATTGGTAAATCATTAAGAAGTAAGAAAGAGAAAGTTAGTCAGTCTTCTGCAATTACAAATGTTTATAAACCACTGGTTCTACAATCCCGTCAGGTCTGCAGTAACCATTAATAAATCCTTTAATTACAGTTTATGAACTGTTTTAAATGGTGCCTTATCAGAAATTCATAGTTTCATAGTTTCCAGACTCCCAATTCAGTTGGGCTGGAAAACGTTGACACAGGAGAAAAAATTTTTTTCACATGCAGTTCAATCCATATTTGGTGCTCTAGCGAGTATTTACAGCAGCAGGATGATGTATGCGGGATTGACTCAAAATAATTACACACTGTAGTATGTTTATGATTTATGGTTTACGTAGGAACCAGTGTTAATTATGGCACCCGATTTTGATCTAGCTTTAGTCTCAGTCTTTTGACAAAAATGTACATTAGCTTTCGGCAAATTTTCGTCATTTGATTTTTGTTAATCTAGTTTGAGTCAACAAAACCTATAGACATTCTAGTCTAGTTTTGTCAGTTACATTTTAGTCTCATTTTTGTCATGCATCTCTAATTTTTATATCTTCTAAGCCTCTTGAGGCTATAGCTGTCGCCATCTTTATAGTGTACAGTTACCATGGTTACAAGTGTCTTTCTCATCCATCGTGGGGTTTGTGGGAAAGGAACTTTAGCACTCTGCAGTAATGCAACAGACTGATTCTCCTCAGTAAATCCAGTTATAATTTCCAAACTGTCCGTTTGAACAGAGCTGCTCTTTCACTAGTCGCTCCTACTCACCCAGCATTACCACAACTACCTGCTCTCTCCACTGCAGAGCAACTGATGATTCACAAGCTGGATTCAGTCACTAGTCCACCAAATCACTGTTCACTGTCTGGGGTTTAGCTTGAGAGAAGCTACAGTGTTTGATTCCACAGAGGCTTGCAGGTCACTGAATAAGACTGCATTAAAACAATAATCGGTTCATTTGATAATAAGATACAAATATCACAAACACTTAAATGCTGCTCATTTTAGAATTTGTGTTATTTTTATCTTATGTTTTTTGTTTTTTTTTTACCAGATTTCACCACCACATCACCAGGCTAAGATAATCCTTATTTATATTTAGCTGAATAGAGAATTGGAGCTAATTTAGAGATCATTTTTCAATACTGAGATAATACTATCACTTAACATAAGTGTTAATATACAGTAACACTGCAGTGAATGATACATGGTTGATTTGGAGTTTCTGTTGTTTGTTCTCTGTATTTTGACAGCTTAGGAGAAAGTCTAATACAAATATTGACCTATTTCTCAATGTACGTGTGATTGATTGATCCCATATCTGCAAGAACAATGCATCACATTTAAAAAGAAGTATACTGCAGTCTACAGCAGTGGTTCCCATCGTGTGTGCTGTAGCATACTAGCGTGCCTCAAGGATAGGCCCAGAGTGCAGTATTATTTGTTTCCTCTTTTTTTTTTATACTGTATGTTTTTGTAACCTTTCACCAAATCAAAAAAACAGGAACATTTACATTAACTATATTTTTATGGTATGTTCTTAAAAACCAAAATGGGAGAAAAAGGCAATAAACATGAAAAATAAATATATTAAAATACTAAAAATACATACGCAGTTATGCCTCAGCTAAACATGGTAGCCACAGCTTAGGGTTGCAACGAGCTTTCTGGTACAGAAGTTCTCTGGGTGCACAACAGTCACAAATAGCGAATGTCAGAGCAAGTGAAGGAAAGGTTTATCACTGCACATAGAGCTCAAAGAAATGCTAATACATCACAGTCTGAGATGGCTAAAAGAACTAAAATCAGACTGTATAGTGAAAGCTGCTTGTCTTACAGCTTTCTGTGGAGAGGGGAAGCTAGCTGAATGAATGCCTCATCATTGGTGAAAAAACATGAAATGCTGCAATGGTGCCAAGTAAGCTTAGTGATGTCTCTTTAGCCAGCAAAAATATGAACACTTATATCAACTATGAGGTGAAAATGAAAAACAAAACATACATGTGTGCATCTTCTTTCTACTTGAAAACTACAAGCTCACGTTCCTCTTGAAGAGAGCAAAAGAAATACATTTAGCATCCTTAATGTATTTTCATTGTTTTGTTTAATACATATATTGTATATTGCATCTAAACCGATTCTGGGCATGATGTCAAGCACACAATTCAGCTGTGCTGATGCTCCTCTGTTCTTTGACAGGTTGTGTCCTTCTGTGTCCTTGCGCACTCCTCTGTCTCTCGTTTTGGTTCACGTCTACATTTTGTCACCAAACTTAATGGGGTCAGCAAAGGAAGCAAGTGTCCAGTTGATTAAGCCAAATATTTTTTCTTAACAAAGCAGGCTAATAACATCTTATCGCAAAGCCTAACCTGAAAGAACTGAGCAGCTGGGGGAAGTTTTAAAAACTTCCAGTGGCCACAACAAGAAATCAGTGGATAACACTCTTAGACTTAACTAAACTGCTTGTTACCTAAATGAGTGTGGCCCAGAACACAGATCCCACATTTGGCACAGTTGATATGAGAATAGATCATGGCTACTGAACACAAACCCCACAGGTGGGCTGGCGTAGAGAATTGTGGAGAGAATTATCTAAAGTGTAGTTTCATTATTTTTACTTTGATCTAATCTTATATCTTTTTTGAAAGTGAAAAGGCTAAAAGAATACAATTTATCTGCAGCAGTCACTCATTCTTGTCTTTTATTTAATGTATCTCTAAGGTGTCTCCCATGATGCATTTGTGTCAGTGTTTGCAAATAGGTGTGTGTGTGTGTGTGTGTGTGTGTGTGTGTGTGTGTGTGTGTGTGTGTGTGTGTGTGTGTGTGTGTGTGTGTGTGTGTGTGTGTGTGTGTGTGTGTGTGTGTGTGTGTGTGCGTGCGTTTGCGTGTGTGTGTGTGTGTGTGTGCGAGAATGGTTACTCAGGTTGCACAATGTAAACAGTGAATGCACCTGTGTAAATGACACAGAGAGAGCTGTTGAGTTTAGCTGGGAAGCCATCAGGGAATAAGACATGTTGTGCAAAATATGTCCCCTGGAGAAACCATGAAAAAAATGCAGCACCAGCCATCACAACCAGCCGATTCAGACGGATCTGGGTTCAGAAGATACCAGCAGAAGATTGTCAAAACTGTGCATGCAAATGTTAGTTGCTGTGGAGGGATTAAGGACTGTTGTGCAAGCTGTGACACTTGGAGAAAGAGTGTAACATACAGATAGAACAACAAAAAGCTAATCCACCTGTTGGGTATTATTTAAAAGTTATAGTCTGTTCTACTCTAGGAACTGTTGGGCAAACTGTGTCAGCTGGAGAGGATGGAAAGACTGCTCTGTCACCCATCAGAACCACGACCAGACAACCGGTCTTAACGCAGCTGGCACTCGGTTTAGGAGTCATGAGATGGAGTATAGTGAAAGTGTCTGAGAATGTGAGCTGTCATGTGAATACTTTCAGGGTAACATTTTACAATATGGTACACAAAATTGTGCATAGTTACTAAGGAACAAGTGAGGAATGATTCAGGAACAACCTGAAAGTTGATGAGTTATAAATAAGTAGTTCCCTAATGACTCACCAGGACTATGAGGTAGATAATGATGAGTTACTAGAGAACAGACTGTGAGAGACTGTATCAATGAGGTAACATTTAGTTCATAAAATATCTGTGAATCAACATACTGACCACTTTCTTCATGAGTTGTTCCCCGTTAACTCTGAACCCACCGCTGAGCAGTAACTACTCATGTATAACTGAACACTGACGCATTACTCTTCTTTCTGTACTCTAACATAAAGTGATACATACTACTGAGTAGTTACCAAATAGTCCCTCAGTACTCCATGATTACCTTACCATTACTTAACATTTTTGTGCACTCCATTTTTGTGCCGATACGCTGTAAAGAGTAGTTACTGAGTAGTCCCTCCTCACTTCCTCATTATCTCCCAATTACCTACCGTTTTCATGTGCCCCAAAGTAAAGTGATACATCATACAGAGTTGTTACTGAGTGGTCCCTCAGGTTTCCAAACAAGGATCTTAATCACAATATTCAAGCAACATACACATTTATTATTCACATCCATGTCGTTTTCCGATGCATTAGTGATACCAACGACTTAAAAATAAAAACATTTTAGCTAAGTTTAAAGGTATAAACGTGGATCTCTTTTGAAAGGCAGTTACACCAAACATAAACAGCTTTTACAACAGAGTATTTAATTTATTTTTATTTTATTTACAAAATGCTCCAACATCTAGCAACAATAATGAAACTAGTAGATAAACGCTATAATGGCAACATACTGACATTTGTCTCCCTGAAAATTTACCTTGAACGATCCAGTAACATATTTCTCCTAATAGATTTGTCCTGTGTGTCGATGGGTCCAACTGTAATGTTAGAGTCCTATTTCAATGAAAGGGTTTGCAGTGTTTTCTTTGGACAGGCCTTTTTCACACAGGACATTTTACATGTCAGAGTAGGAAAAGAAGTGGCTGAGTACCATTCAGCTGCCTCAGTTTTGGGGTCTTGCTTCATGCTGGCTCACTGTCTCACTGTCATAGAGTACTGGGACACTTGAACAGAAAGGAGCCTCTGTTGATGTTATTGGTAACACCTGTGCTGTGCCTACTATGACAATTCAAAATATCTGCTGTGAAAAGGCCTGTTGGATGGGAATGAACCTTCAGAATAAAGTATGAAGGTGACACAGGGTTTTCCTTGCAATTATGAAATCCCTTGTCAGACCGTACTTATATCAATGCACAATGGTCAGTCTAAAAAACATGGCTGCTATTCTGGTAAAAATTTTATCTTTGTGGCTGATGAATCAACCCTCAACTTAACCTGCTTAGCCAATTGAATTAAATTAAATTGAATTATATTTTTTTATTTTCCATTTTAGACACAAAATCATTTTAACACTCAGAAACCCGATTGTATTCCTCATAATCTAAAAAAAAAATCCCCTCAACCTAAACATAAATCCAATATGTTAAAGGACTAAGATGGGGTAAGGTTTTAGCCCTTATTGTCGGTTACCATCATTAAATACTCAATAAAGTGAGATTATTGCGTACTGCGTTTTAATACCCTGAGGGAAGAAGGTGTTGGGCCACTTCTGTCACCTGAGAGTGTGTGTGTGTGTCACTACCCATCGCAACTTCAACCACATCCCTGGAAACGCTCTTGTACAGATATAGCCTTCATGCAATTTCCACTTTGTGCATGGTTGCAGCACTGTTGGCCCACCACAAGAGACTTTAGTTGAAATACAACTAATGCAAGACTTTACCTACCAACTCTCGGTTTCTCTTTTGTCAGAAAAAGCAGACTGGTTCAGCAAGCACTCTCTTCTTCGTTTCCATACTGTGTAGCCACAACAAACAGAGAGGTTCGCCTATCAGGCATATCTATTTGGCTAATAAGCCTCTGGTTACTGAGCTCCAGTCCCCAGTCAGCACTGCTATAAACCTTTGGGGAAGTAGGACCAAAAGGGCCAAAGTTAGAGAAGTACTTGCAGAGGAAGCATGAGAAAGCAAAGTCAAAGACAGAAGGGGCAAAGAGATAATGCATACTTATGTTTCCTCCTTTGTTCTGAGCCACTTTGAATGATTTCACTTGTTAAACTTGAGGCCGATCTACTCATCATTGACCGGGTACCAGGCTAGAGACAGACAAGAATAGAATCTAACAAGGTTACTGAGTACAGATTCAAATTGCACCTTGTTTAAATTCCTGCTTACACACATTAACAAAGAGTTACTGAAGGGAGAATATAGCTCTCCAAGCTAGCAGGTATGCAACTGTGATTTAGCAAGCTAGTTAGCTCAGCTAAGCTCAAGGGTCAGCAATGTCAAGATGGCTTGCTATTGGTAAATGACAAACCGGTTAAATCACAGTGATTACATTGGAATGAATAGATCTGTCTGAAAAATTTTGTCATTTGAAAAGCTGTTGTCACCTGGCCTTTAGACTTCAGACACATTACTATCTGAAATTGATGTCCGACAAGAAAAATGCTGGGAAAACTCATATATGGTGGATAAATCCATAAGAGTCACATGCAACCACACCTGCTGATACATTTCAGAGAGAATGGAACTTGAACCCCTCAGTTCAGTTTCATATGGTCTCTTATCTGTTTTTGCCTGTTCACAAAATTTGATTCAACATTGCTGTTGAAACTACGATGAATTATTTTATAGGCTATGGAAAAACTGTTCTTGGCAGTAGGTTTTTTCAACCCACTAGCCCTCAGTAAAGGAGCCAAAAACTTGAAATTCAGACTCTGTAGAGTGTCCAACTCTCTGTTTTTTTATGGACATAAATGGTCAAAGTGCTAGCATTTGTGAGTCATTGCTAAGGCAAAATGGACAGTGTTTTCCTCTTGGACCTCATTCGTCATCTGCTTGTCATGGGCAAGAGTTCATGCACCATGTTGCTAGTGGAAAGGCTACCATCAAAGACTCATACCACTGACCTCTTTGAAGTTGTCCCTGAACCAAACATTGTTGCACACATTATTGAGCAGAACACTCACTTCCCATGGCAACAGAAAACGGAGATAAAGAGAGAAAGAAAGAGGAAGACAGGGAGAGAGAGAGGAGAGGAAAATACCCATTTACAACCATTTAAGCCTTTCAGTATTCATGACGGAGGAGACTGTGGTGGTTCCCATAAAGTTTGGGACATTAAACCTCCAAAGAGGCACTAAGGTGGGTGTCATCCCTGCTACACTCAGATCTTAGGGCCCCATATGCATCTTGGATGGAAAACACTAAGGATTCTGGCTAAACTGAAGCTAAGAGTGGCATCCACGTTGTCTTGGCAACCTGCATGAAAAGAAAGAAAGAAAGAAAGTAAGAGGAGAGGAGAGCAGAGGAGAGGAGAGGAAAGGAGAGGAGAGGAGTTGGGTGTGAATGGATGAGCTCCTGATGTGTGGCGCCAGGCAGTCTGCCCGGCGGGGCGGCTCAATATGCGGCTGTGAGGGAGGGAGCGGAGCGGCAACGCAGGCGAAGAGCGGAGGAATGTATGAGGCACAATAACACACAGCGGGTGAAAGGAATGGCAAGGAGGCCCTGCCAAAATGGACTGTCCCGGGTACCCTAGAGCTAAAACCCTGCAGTCAGGGCTGAGGAAGTGAAAATGTTTTTAATATGAAGACATAACAAATTATTCAATCAGAGAATTATATGTAACCATTTTTTTTTGTGAAACACAGCACAACTCTTTAACTAATGTATTTCAATTGGCAACATATTTTTTGAATGACTGAAGCGTTACATTCATTAACGGCAGCGGAGTCGCAAGGAGGTGGTTGGGGTGGATGGCGGGAAAACCGCACAACTGTCACACCAGAGACCAGGGTTCGCATCCCTGTCCCATCTGTGGTTAGGCTTGGGCAACAAAGGCACTTGGCTAAGGTTGGGGAAAGATTTTAGTTTGGGTTAAGCTTAAATGAACACATTGTGTCAGATGTTAACACGATCTCAGGAGATCGCGTTTAAGGGCCCCACTTTCGGGGACATTTCGCGTGTCATTTCTTTGCATTCTAAGCTTTTTGCGAGTCATTTAACACTGTATAAGGCGAGCGTTGGCTAGTGTTATACTTTCCGCGTCCGAGGGTATGCAAGAGTCCAGTAGAGTGCAGGTGACGTAAATTAAGTTATCAGAGGGTGTACGCTAGCTCTGTACAGAGGTCCCTGTACCCACCGATTTGGTGTAAAGACTATCGTACAAGGGCACCACCTGCACATGGTCCAGACCAAGCGGACTCCAAGCAGCCCAGAAAGTAGTATTTTAGTCAGTAGAGAAATGAGGTGGAGTGGAATGACCCCAAAAAAAAAAAAAAGCGAAAAATGCCTACTGATAACACGGGCTTGTTACTCATAGGTCATTTGGTGAGACCAGGCTGCTGACGTCACTGCGAACTTTTTCTGTATAATAAACCAGACCAAGATCTCTCCCGAACCTTAACCTTAAGTGCTGTAAGAGTCTAAACGGAACCATAAATAAGTGTAGTAAAGCTGTAGTCAGTACAAATCAATATTTTACTGTCACGAAAAAAAGGACAATTTCGGGAATTAGTAGGTTACATTTTGTGACTACTTCACGAACTACCCAGAGACTGGGTTGAAACAACACTGTTATAAAAGACGATTTAAACGCATCCCTGAGCTTCACAAGTATATTGCATGTCCTAAAAAGAATTAGTAATAATATTTCTGGTAATATCAAAGCTACTCTTGGTTCGTTTTTATTTACTGAGCAGGTAAATTATTTTGACTGCTTTCGGGTGACATTTTCATTTTCATTTCCCAGTGTAAGGTGAGGCAGGTTTTTTTTTGTTTGTTTGTTTTTTTTTTTCCTCCAGGCAGGTGGTTCGTCTCGGGATCATCTGTCACTGGAGGGACCAGCGCAATTACGCATCAGTGACCACCGCACTACAGATGCAGCTGAATTGTGCAAATACTGTGTACCATCACCTCACGACTGGATCAATCGGAAAACCTTCTCGATCGCCCCTCTCCCTCTCTTTCTCTCCCTCTCTCTCTCTCTCTCTCTCTCACACACACACACACACACACACACACAGAGACAGACACGCACGCACGCACGCACGCACACCTCCTACCGACAGGCAGCCCACCGCAGCGCACACAGAGCGAGACACGCCTTTTTCTCGGCTCCGTTGTCGGGTCGGTGGGCAGCGGGCTGCCGGTGATTGACCAGCTTCTCTCCATGATCTGTCAGCCGGCTGGCTTGGCGCCTCCCCTCTCCTCTATAAATGTAGGAAATCTATTCATTCCTTTCACACCGAGCGTGCCGAAGTAAGAGGAACTGTGAGGCTCCGCGGGATGTTTTGACAGACTAGAAATTCGCCTTTAGGTTTATCGTCTTCTCTCGCTGATTTGAGGCTGTATTAGAGTGGCATTTGCCGTGGTTACTGCGCCGTGGTATAATCTCAGATTCCTCTCGCCACGAGTAGTGTAATTGTTCGATTTTTTTTTTTTTTTTTTTTTTTTGTGTGTGTGTTGCCTCTCGCTGAGCCGTTGGTTATCTAAGATGAAGGCTGTTACTCCAGTCCGCCCCCAGGACTCCTCCTCCACCGGCAGCCAGCTCTCCCTGCACTATCTGTCGAAGCAGAGCCTCAACATCGCCCGGTGCAGGATGGAAGAGGAGGACCTGTTCTGCCTGCAGTACGACATGAACGACTGCTACAGCCGACTGAAGCGCCTGGTGCCCACCATTCCACAGGATAAGAAAGTCAGCAAAGTGGAGATCCTCCAGCATGTCATAGACTACATCCTGGACTTGCAGCTGGCCCTGGAGACGCACCCTTCTCTCCACAAACAACAGCCACAGCGGAGCGGGACCTGCCCTCCTCCAGCCTCCAACCCCGGCCGGACACCGCTGACGGTGCTCAACACTGACCACCACCAGGTAAGCTCCGGTCGGCGGGGACCACTCTCCATTCCCGGTTGCCAGCGGAACTTGCCGGGGACCCCGGCTTACCTCCCCGTCCGCCCGTCAGACTCAGACAAAGCGCGTCATGCCCGTTGTGTGTCATTGTCCTCCCAGTGTTGGATAAGACGGTAAACAATCCAAATGCTACACACGTCTTATCGCAGCCTCGGAGAACCGTGCGTAACAAATGCATTTGGCGTGGGTTCGATTGCGCACTTGATTGCGGGCTTTATGATTTGCATGATAATGACAGTGTGTGTCAGAGGCCCTACCTTATCCCAGGGCTGGTGAAGTACCTCAGCCTGCAGCCCACTCCACTGCGCACAATGAGAGCAATTTGTTATTCAATAGGCTATAAGAGAATTTATTATGGGAGATATAGCCGGCGAATTTTCAGCTGCTCTGCTGTATATCATTTATTTTGCAGGGCTTTAGGGCCTGGCCTGTATTTAGTTGTCTTATCCGTGGGAGCGAGATCGTTTTACATGTTTGTTTTCCTTTCTTTTTTTTGTAGAGGACGTCAATAGTCAAAAAGCCGGAGGACTCGATTTTATGCCGCTGAGACATGAGCCCTGCATCGGTAAGTTGACTTAAACCAATATTAGTCATTATTTTAAGTGTTTTTGTGTGTGTGTGTGTGTGTGTGTGTGTGTGTGTGTGTGTGTGTGTGTGTGTGTGTGTGTGTGTTTGGGGGGTCTTTCTTTTACTCGGACACATGTGGCCAGTAGAAAACAGCACGTCATCGAAGCATCCCCATTAACTTGATTACTGTGGGCTGTGCGTGGGGTGAATCGAAGAGCTCCGGAGTGCTCTGGGGGAGGCCGGTAGATGTCAGGGCAAATAATCATTGAGGAACATGAAATTCGGCACCGACCTCAGAAGCAGCTGCGCTTTGCGCAATAACTGTCACTGGTGTGGCAATCTGGGAAGAGGAGAGGGTTAAAACCTCAGCTTGTCCTCTCTTTCAGTCTTACACACACACACACACACACACACACACACACCCGCTCTCTCTCAGTCACTCCAGCTCTCTCTCAGTGCCATTCAAGCTACTGTTCTGGCCTCATTGTCAGATTTTATAGCACTGAATTCAAACACACCTCGAAGCGACTACTAGTACGTACGGTGTGTGTGTGTGTGTGTATGTGAGACACACTCTCGCCTTCTCTCTGAGAGTCTCGGCTGCCTCTCGTCAGCCTTTCCCAGCGGCCCCGAGGAGCTGTGTGTGGTTGTTGTTTGACCTGGTTTGTTTTGGGTTGTTGATCAAGCATGGCCTCTGTTTTGTCGGTGGCGCCAGTCAGTCTGGAGTTCTGCAGCTCACCACCCCCCCCCCCCCCCTTCCCCTCCACAGGTGTGCAGGCTGCACAGAGCTGCTCCAAAGCCAGCAAAGCTTCGCCAGGGACTCACACCCAACTGGAGGCACAATCACAAGGGGATTTCAAAACCGCTGGGAGGAATTTAACCCAAATAAAGTCACTATTCATATAAGCTTTTTTTTGGTTCCGTTGAACAAGGAATCACTGTGTAGACATCTCCCTCTCCTTCCTCCTGTTTAAGTTGCTCTAACTTTACTTCTTCCCACTTCAAGTTTTTGTAAAAGAGTGAAAATATGGAATCCCCACGCTGAGAAATTTTTGTTGGAAACCTGTCTGTCAACAGCTATGGAAACTGTTTGTGAATTGTGCTTAAAGAATAGCTAAAAATGACTCCAGTTTAAAGCTTTACTAAACTGCGAAAATCATTGTACATGTTTTGTACATCTATTGTTTAAAATAGATGATTTGTGTTGAACAGGGATTTCATCCCTGGAATTTTAAAATGTTTCATATTGTAAAGAAGAACAATTCTGATTCGAGACAATTAAGATTGTACATAAAGAGACACAAATATTCTATAAAAGTATGTGAAAGGAAGACTTATATGTTTAAAATAGACTATTGTAATTATAAGATATTTTTATTAAAGCCTTTTTTGTTGTTATGTAAATATTGTGTTTCCACGTTATGCTCTGCCAGTAATGTCCTCACATGACGATATCAGTTAACTCTTTGAAGTGTTTTTGGAATAGTTTAATATGTAGCATGTCAGGCTCATTGCAGAGATATTGAATGTGCACTGAAGCAGCCCTCCTTGTGTAGATACTGTATATGGTGGAGTTCAACACAAGTTCTTTTCTTGTCTGGCCTGCTCAGCATTCTCTTGAATTGTTTTGTATTCATTAACTATGACAACTTTGACCCTCTGGGAGCGATGGGTCGGTCTGCTATCTGATCTTTAAAAAAAAAAAAAAGGCCCGATTTGATTCTGTTACATTGCACTCTTGTTAAAAATTTAATCTGATCGTTACAGCACTTCTGACAGTGTTTACAATATAATACATAAAGATCACTGCAAAACATTGTCTCTGTTATATTTGTGCAGTCGGCGTTTCTCCTTGGGAAGGTAATGATTGACACCGTGAAATGATTAAACCTTGGTTATGAACTGATGAAATGTGCGACCATTAAGAGACTCTTTTCGGACAGCGAGCAAGTGTATTCGGTCTGGCAGTGTTTTTAAATGGGGATGAATTGATTTCCCTGTCGGAGAGTCAGCAGCCATTGTTAATGTAAAGAAAAAAAGCCTTTATTTTTCATGACATTGAACACCGAATTTACCTCACCACCCTCCTGCCAGTGTGAGAGGGCACTTGTACATTACTGTCAGCTGCACTGTTGGACTTGACCTTCACTGGCGTGTGAGGAGTTGTCAAAACAATTAAAGTTTCCAGGAAGAATTGTGTCGTCTCCAGTTTTGTCTCAAGGGGCATCTTGGTTTATTGCTTTCAATGCCAGCGCTGTCACATGAAATAAAGAGGCCAGAGAGGGAGGTGCAGGGTAACGCTGCGTAATGCATTCGGTTAGTTGAATGGAAAATAAAGGGTGAATAAAAGACGTTAGAATGTTGCAGGTATCATCTAGGATCTGCCCTCTGCTTGTTTTACAGGATGCAGGGATAAAGCACCTTTTTTTTTTTTATAGGACTTTAGTAATTCCATTGCACACATGGCCACTGCTTCAGCAGCTTTGAAGAAACACAAGTGACAGCCAAGAGGTCAAATTCACGTTAAACTACGAGCCAGGTGACATTCATTTCATTTCCATATTCAGGTGGAATCATCTATTCTGCAATAAAATGTTTGAGGCACATTTCTTTTTGCAAACGATCTCTCGGCATTCAGCTGATACTTTCACTTGGAGTGACCCATGATGAGTAAAGATCCTCAGAAAACACTCATTCCTAGTTGAGCAGCATTGCCAATAAGTAGAGCTTACTGATAAAATTGATTACAATCCCCTACAATGATATAGCAAAATGTTGTGGTTAGGGAATATGATGTTAAAAATAATAGTTCCCAAAATAATTGCCAAACAGAAAATGTGGAAATAAAATGATTTTTTAAAAACACCGGTGAGGTACTGACTAATGGGCCATAGAAGTGAAAATCGCATTCACGCTCTTAATTGAAAGAAACTTACAGTGTTTCTGCACAAGGCCTCATGGAGATTACAGGAGCATTCAAGCGGGATTAGCCATCACAAAAAAAAAGCAGGCACAAAAAAAATCTCAAATAAAAGATTCATTCTTTGTTCAGCACTCACATTTATTTCTGAAGGTTTTTTTTTTTAATTTTCCAAGTATTCTGAAATAACAGTGAAATTTAGCCTAAATACCATTCACGACAGCTGTCAGAAAACACTGTCCTCAAACAACACCTGTATGTATCTCACAGTTATTAGGTACATGTGAGTCTCCTTCCTGTCTTCCTTCTTTCCCACAGAGCTGCAGGTTTGTTTTTTTTCTTGCAGACACACTTAGCCTTGTTTAGCTGTCCCCACATCAACCTGCTGAATGGAGGTTAAAGCTGTGGTTTGACACCCACAAGTCCAGCGACAGAGGCGCCCTGTGGGTGCTACAGATACCTTTCGCACACCCTGCCCCACTATGGCCGTCTGAGGATAAGCAGGCCATACAGGCCACCTGTGTGTGTGTGTGTGTGTGTGTGTGTGTGTGTGTGTGTGTGTGTGTGTGTGTGTGTGTGTGTGTGTGTGTGTGTGTGTGTGTGTGTGTGTGTGTGTGTGTGTTTATAGTCCACAGTAAGAGAGCCTGGCCTCACTGCCCTTGACAAGCACTGTGACCTTGTGATGTGAACTTTGTGTGTGTGTGTGTGTGTGTGTGTGTGTGTGTGTGTGTGTGTGTGTGTGTGTGTGTGTGTGTGTGTGTGTGTGTGTGTTTGTGAAAACAGAAATGAAAAAATGTGTTAAAGCACAGGTGGCCAGCTTGACAGTTAGACCTTCCTGATATGATTAAAGATATTCTGGGTCTCAGGCAGCACAACACGAGCCTGAGAGATCAGACCTGGCTCCAGGAACCATGAATGCACGGTTGGTGAGAGCACTGAAAATGCATTTTTTACAGAAAATGCTAGTTTTTATAGATAAATTCAGGGTTACAGTGGACATAAACCAGCTGTGCCTTTAACTCAGTTAACCCTGCTGACCATCTTTTTTATTTGCATAATCGTTTACCTACGTCTTTCCATAATGCCATTTGATTCATCACATATCTTTCAAAAGTATTCGTATAAGGTAAGATGTAAGACAGCAAATGTGAAGGTGACCGAGTGATCACGAAACAAATGTTTATCTGCCAAAAAGGGCGCTTTGTTGGTGATACAAAAAATCCAATGTAACAGGCTTATAATAAGGGTGGATTTACTTAACCAGCCGCTATAGCAAAAAAAGTCCCGACACACATGACTTTTTTCAAATCTCATGATCATTTCAGTCGCATGATCAATTAAAATTCCTACAGTGGCAGCTGCTGTCCAGCTGCACTTTTATATTAACAGAAGATATATTTTATATTCGATATTCCAAAGAAAATTCACGTACATGTAAGCATTTAACACCTAATAAATTCGGCATTTTCTGGCAGTAACATATGGCATCAATTCAACAGCCAATCAGTCATACACTGGAGCTTATATTTACACATACAGTAAATTTACACACTGATTTTACCCTATTACATGATGTTCCAGAGAGACATGTTTTCCCTCACGACTGCAGTGTTACAGTAATACAGCACAGACACAGGGCAGGAGACTTCTATCACAGCTCCATGATCTGTTGCTCTAATTCTCTCTATTAGTCAGCTCCGAAACTGTTGAAATCCCCAGATGCATTATTCATCTGCACTCCCATTATATTTTGTGGCCCCGTGTTGACTAACAATTCCCACTGTCTCGCTATTAGCCACCAAAGTGGTGCCCCATCCTGCATCCCTCCAGCAGGAGCTCTGCAGGATTTTCCCAATAATTCCGGTTGGGAATGAGACAGCCATGCAGCAGCAAGACGGAGGAGCATGGGGAGAGGGAGTGGGGCTTGTGCAGAGGTCTCATCAGTTTTTTTCATTCGCTTGTTATTTTCCGACAAATGGATAAAAGCTCAGGTTGAACTCCAACCTGTGGACGTCCTCTCCTCTCATCCGTGCTCTCCTGTCCAGAACGTGGGAAAGTATCGCATCCTGTTTGATAAGGAGGCCCCAAACCACATTGATCCACCTGTCTTCCACCTACGAGCTGAGGCCACAGGACTGGAAGCACCGGCCCTTTGGCCATTCACTAGAAACTGTCATTACGAACACAGTATCATTTTTATCAAAACAAGGGATTGGCCAGGCTGCAAGTGGAGTCAATTGTTTGCACAGGTGCCAGTGTGTGCTCATGCATGGCTCTCATTTGTGTGTACATGCATTGGTGTGTTTTCCCTGTGACTGTCTTGCAGAAGATTACCATATAAAACCAAAATTACAAGAAACTGCCATTTGTGAGACTCGGTATTTCTGATTAAATCTTGCCAGCTGACACTTCTTTATCCTCCTCTCCCAGGTCAATCTACCATCACTGATTGCATCCAAAGAAAAAAAAACAAACTGATCAAATAATTTTTTTCTGCTGTAGTTCCAGACAGAGGAAACACACCGGCTCCTATTTCTTCAAATCTGTACAACGCACCGTGACACAAACACATTAAACAAGGATGCTCACATTGTCTCTCATTTGAATTAACCTGCTGCATATGTTAAACTGCAACAACAGGTTTAGCTGTGGTGTGTCACCTCCCTCTCTCCCTGATTTAACTCCACATTATGGCGTTCCACGGGGGCCTATATCCCTGCATGTTAATCACTGCTCTTCCCGGAAATATATGGCGGGTGCTTGCCGAGTAACAGTGGAGGACAAAAACATGCTCACTCTTGGACACTACTTGATTACAGACTAATTGGTCTAGAGTGATTAAATATCTCGTGCTTCTCAGTAATTGCAGCTATTTAAAGCGGCTATTAGCTTAAAATGCCTGCCACCAACAGCCATTTACTCATAAACAAAATGTGAGATGCAGCAAATCACCTGTACTGCTCAGACTCGAAAACGAGACTTAGGCCCGCAGACTCACAGGAAGCTCTGTGCAAGAGCCAGACATCACAGCACATATCATAAATAAATCAATATATCAATAAAATAGATATCAATATTTAAACTTGTATTTTCCACAAAGCCAGTGAATACTTTATGAAATACCTTGCATTGCTTTTTAAATACATTTTGAAAAATTCGTAGCAATCTCTCTTTTTCTCTTTTGATTCTATTCCAAATAAATAACAGATGTACATTTTTACTGATGCCTAATTAATCACAATTGTATTTTCCACATTCATATTACTTGTCGTTACTGATGTGTAATTATTTTTTCAATTGTGTGTATTAATGATTTGACACTTCGTGTTTTTATACATGAGAGGAAAATATTAAGAAACGATAATCCCATTATGGATCACTCGTTTTAATTTAGCAGCCTTAGTTGAAACATTACAATCTGAGACACTCAAGAAAGAAGGATGTGCAGCCACACACTCAACACTGTTTATGTAATTTGAGCCTGGAGCGGCCATCAAACACATTCACATGAGATATAATGTGTGTACACCCACCAGTTTAGCTTCAGTCAGGGCCTCTTTCAGGGCAACAACAAATAAAGACGGGGTGAAAGAGGGGAAGATGAGGAAAGACACGTGGTAAGATGGGGGAATAGGAATAGAGCGTGTGAGCGAGATAGAGGGAGGAGGGAGGACTTGGCATCACCAGTGCCAACTGCGGCTCCCGGGAGACGTGCGATGAATTACAGAAATGAGATCTCAGACAAATGCCAAGCTTTTCCAAAGAGCAGCGAGAATGGCTGCGCCCCCCTGGAGAACACAGCGATTATGGAGGGGGAGCCAGGGGTCTGCCAAGCCCCTTAAAGGATCTGTGTGAGTCTGTGTAAGTGTTGGTGTAGGGATGGCACTGGGACAACAGCCATGTCACAGAACATGACCCTGAGGTGCAGCCATCAGACAGCCAATATGGCGAGTTAAATACCGCTGCTGCATCAGAGCAGAAGGGCTCCAACTGCCTCCAATCAAACAGGTTTCTGTTCACCTAATGAGCTTAATTAATGAGGCTTAGTTTTCCCTTCTTTGCTCCAAAAGGGGGAACAATGTGCCACAGTTACCAAAGATTACAGTATCTCTCTGACTCAGATACAGACACATTTAAGCAAGAGGCCTTCAGCTGTTTAAATCCAGATACATAAAACTCTTTTAGCTGCATTTTTTTACTCCATCCATATTTTGACATTTCTCATCCATGTAGTTATTACTTTTTCTTATTTAGATATAGCCTATCTGAACTGACTCAAACAGGATGTAATTAAGGTTTTATTTATTTACGTTTGGGTTTTTTCGGGGGGGCGGTTTGTTTGTTTTTTTACTGAACTCCACTGTGAAAACGATAGACGGAAGGATAGCTAGACCTACATAATTTCCATTGGGGACAGGGCGGGACATGTGTCCTTCACTTCCCCTCTCATTGGTGGAGGCCCGAGCAATATGCTGCCTGAGAGGAAGGGCTGCAGACACTATTCAGTTCTGAAAAAACTACCATCTGCTCTGCATGTTTTTTGGGCTGAAAAATCATTTAATCTGTGATTTACAGCTAATATTAAATTAAAACGACCCTGTTTCTGAGTAATTACATTTATATACAACTAAACTGCAACCGCAATAATTTCTTGTTGTAAACTTAATCACCATTCAGAGGCAACATGTTTTAAGGGCTGAAGCCGCACAGTTACTAAGAGTGGTGGCGGGGAAGGACGGGCGTACAAAACGTAGAACTGTCACAACACCGCACCCGCGGTCTCATCTGCGGTCAGGTTCAGGCAGCAAAAGCACTTTGGTTAAGGTTGAGGAAAGATCATGGTTTTTGTTAAATGTAAGTAAACATGTTGTGTCTGAAGTCGCTGCAAACTTTTTCTGTGTTAAACCAGACCAGGATCTTTGCCCAACCTTAACCAAGTGCTGCAAGCGTCTTCACAGAACCATAAAATAGCTGAGTAAAGCTAGAGTCACAACAAGCTGTTATTGTGCTGCAAGATCAGGTATTTTTGGTGGAAAACAAACAGGCTAAGCTGTCTTCGACCATTTTACATGTTCAGTATAAGCTTAATAGTGAATGAACAACATATGCTCATTACATTATTAAAAAAAATTACCTTTCTTACAAACCTGTTTGCTGTTGAACTTAAACTGTGTATATAACCGTAATGTCTTTATACAGAACTAAAGTAATGAGCAGTATATTGCATAACTATCAGAGAGGGCACAACTCTACTTCCTGATCTGAATCATTAAAGCTGCTGAGTCTTATTACAGAGTCAAGATGAAGGGAAAGGAAGTGAGAAGTATAGAGACGATAGTTATACAGCAATGCCACGGTATACATAGGTTGTACTTTTTGAACAGTTTCTCCATACTGAGTTCACTTTTTCATACCTCTTTACACAGTTCTCATGCAGCTTGGTACAACAGTTAGTCTCTTTACTAATGCCAAGTGTTCAACAAGAAACTAAAGTGATGCAATACAAAGCTATACATGTTCACTATACATATACTACATGCATAAGAGAGCAACAGCAACAGCAGTGCTAGTCGGTCCTTTCATCTGCATTTGGCCACAACTTCTCATCCACATCACACCTTATGTCTTCTCCCTCAATCCACTGGGGAAGGAATCTTTTTGCAGCCTGGTCCCTCTCTGGCTGTCTTCTGTACATTATCTCCAGACATCCAGGATGCATTGTGGTCATAAACTTTCCACCTCAGTCGGGAAAGGGGCTCCTCACCTGGCACGAGTCTTTCATAGACGTCATCAAGGAACGAAGTCAGGTGCTCAGTGTCGTATGTCCCAACTTGGAGTGTATGCATTTTTTTTTTTTTTACAGTATTGAAACAGTGATCTCAGTATTGAGCAATGTGGGTTATTAACTGTAAAAAAGTACATGTAAATAAAAGTACGGAAGTATCATCAGCAAACTAAAAGTATACACCTAGGGCAATTCCAAAGTGCTTTACATTATTTAAAATAAAAACAGAATAATCACACTAGACACTATTGATACTAGAGGGCTGCGAGAAGCTGTAGATGTAATTTTAGCTATTTTTAACTTGGTAATTGAACTTGTTTGTGGGGAAACCATAACAACTCATTATTACAAATTGTTATGCACAGCACAGTATTTTTATATGTCCTAAAACAAAGTCGGGGGGATCTCTAAAGCAGTTTCGCCAGATCTCCCCTTAGCATCCCTTCTTTAAGTCTAAGTTGTAAATGCGAACAAATGCTTTCCTAATGAAACTGTAAATGATCTATATCAAAACTCATAAGCTGGCTGCAAATCTGTGAGAAACTGTGTCGTGAAATTATTTTTTTTCCATTTGCAAATATAATAGCAGTAATGCAGTTATTCAAGGTCTCAATTTGTCATCTCAGACTCCAATGTGATTTCTGTTTAGTTTGATGAAGTTTGCCCTCAGGCAGTCACTGAAATAAAATCCTCATTTTGAATTGGTATTCCCACTAAGGGACAGTTTTGTATGAGGCAGTCTGATAGCTCATATCTGAGTCCCAGAAAGAATTTCAAATAGCAGAATAATGTGGTTGGCAGAGCCCTGTCAGCCTCAATGAGGACAGCAACACTGATTTAGATCACATTTCCTCCTTCAAGATCTATCTATCTATCTATGTGGGCCATTCTACCAAATTCGTACAAACTACTGTCCCACAACCAAAAAACTAATTTAAAAAGCATTTAAAACTGAGAGTATTACATGTTTACTACAATCCTTCTGTTACCTATTGAAACCCCAAATAATATTTAATATAGCAGTAGGCTTAATATGTACATATATATATATATATATATATATATATATACACACATATACACCCAGACAATAATATATAGATGACTGTCCTAAACTCTAACCCCTTAATGGAAATGTAATCTTTTTGTGTTTTTTTTCTAAATGTGCAGTTGAAAAAAATACATTTAATTTAGTTGTCCCGCTAATTTCATGTCACTACTGAAACAGTGTGAGTTTCAGTCCATTGACTGAGACTAATTTAAGCCACACCCCTAATACCTGTGGCCCTCTCTCTCATGGCTGAACGGTGAGTAGACTGGTCACATCATCTCTGAACTAAATGTCTTCAAAAGTCTAATAATCAGTAACGCAAACTATTTAAGCTGTTATGCATAAAGTGTAGTTATGATGTGTATAAAACTGTTCAGAACGGTGCCAGCTAACCATGTGCTGACTTCCATCTTTGAGATAGGCTCAAAACTACCTAAAATTGTCACTACCGAAACAGTCACAACCGAAACGTGGTGAAGTTTTGTAGTTCTGTAGTTACAAAGGGGAACACTTCATCCTTTACTTGGGGGAGATCAAATTTGAGCACAGTTATGCAAATCAAAAACATTTTATCATAAACTCCATGTCAGTTAAAATTCATACAGAACGATCAGCTGGAGCACTATGAGGAGAAATTCGCTCAGTTTGACAAAAAGTGTACTGGATTGCAATCGCGTACATCGATGCAGCTAATAAAGACACAGGTGAATTCAAATCCATCTATGACCTTAACTTAAGGTCCACTTAATAGTATTTTCCATGGCTTTCAAATGAGCAAACTCCATCTACCCGAAGAAGACTGTGAGATTCAGTTGAAAGCTCTAAAAAAGCCAGCAAGTGGACCTTGAGATAAAATTACTTTGTCAGACTATGTGAATGATATGTCCTGTATTCATACACATTTATGTAAAATCTATATGTACATGTGATATGGTATAGTCCTGCAGTACACCTCTTATGGAAGGAAGTCACAACTTTTTTAACAACAGCATTCAGCAAGGGTCTCTAGTTTTACTAGTTTATGAGACTTCTTTGCTTAGTTTGTCCATTAATGAAACACGTATATTATTTATGGGTACAACAGTACGTCAGACAATGATTGTGTGCCGGTGGAAGTTTTGTGGATTTTTTGAATCTCAAATCAGTAAATGCTAGAATGTAGGCTACCAACATAGAATATCAAATTATAGTTTTTTTTTAAAATACGAATACTAACCCACATTGCTCAATACTGAGATCACTGTTTCAATACTCTTCACACAGTCAGCACAACAGCGTCACTGTGGACTAAGTTGTGGATCACTTTTCATCGCTTTGACACAAAATTCATTCAGAGACCACGTCTATCAAAACACACGAGCTGTTTTCTCACTCAAACTCACCCACCACCAAACAACATTTTGCAAATTTACATACTGTTGTAAAAACTGTTAAATGTTTGTTTAAATCTAACATAACACAGAATTACTGTAAATTAGACTGACGTTTGCTACATTATGCTACATCTACTGTGCATCTAAAAAGAAATTTAAAAAATAAAAATGCATAAACTCCAAGTTGGGACATACGACACTGAGTGCTTCCTTTCGTTCCTTGATGACGTCAATGAAAGACTCATGCCAGGCGAGGAGAAAGGGCAGGTGAGGGGAAATGCAGAGCATTTTTTAAATGCATGGGACGACCGGGAGTTTCACCGTTCTCTTCCAGTCACAGAGTGGTTTACGGCCCGTCCCGGGCTGGTGTCACTTTTCCTTCCGCCTTACTCTCCACTCTTCAACCCCAGAGAGGAATTCTTTTCCTGACTGAGGTGGAAAGTTTATGACCACAATGAATCCTGGATGTCTGGACATAATGTAAAGATACAGATACATATTGTAATGCTACCTGTTGTCAGTTTTTTTTAGGTCAGTGTATTCTGAGTGACTTAGTGTTGAGGACAAATGTTGTCAATGTTCTGGTACAAGAATTGATCCTGAGATGTGTATTTAGAAAAGATGGTCTGTTTTAACCTGGCCAGTAATGAGTCCTGACCTAAATCCCATTGAAAACCTTTGCAGGGAGCTGAAATCTGCCAATGCAAAAAGGATTCCTGCAAACTTAAAAGAGCTTGAACATATAGCAGTGGAAGAGCCGCAGAAACTACCAGCAGACAGGTGCTAGAAGCTTCTAAATGCCTACTAGAAACATTAAGAGGCTTTTGTTGTTGCCAAAGGTTCTGCAACCAAGTATTATAGAACGGTGCAAATAATTGTGTCTGGGATACATTTTGTGTTTGTATTATTTCACAATTATGCAAGTTTTGTTTTTTTAATTTTCTTTTATTCAGTAACCTTGGACATTTCATTAAAATATTTTGATTATACAGAATTGGTTAATTTGCATTTATGTCTGAAGATATTCTGAATTCTGTACTTAAAATTCAGGGGTGCCAATAATTTCAACCAGGACTGTATTTACAAAAATACAGTTTATGAGTGGAGGTTGACAACAGGAGAACTTCAGCTTTAAAAAGTCTCAGTTCATTATTTCTTTGATTGCTTTGTTTGTAAATGTCGTTTTATTTTTAATGCTTTCTGGTGCACAGCAGTTGAAAAACTCACAAGCTGAGCTGAAGCACGAAACTGGATCAAAATGAAACATCACAGTCTGTGCTCCTGATCCCTCCATATGTTACCATATAGATATTAAGCCATCGATTAGGGGAACGCTGTCATCTAGTTGGCAGCGATTAGGCTGCTGGCTTTGGCACCCAGTCAACAACAAATTCACATGCTAATGTCTTCCAAATCAGGTCTCGCCCCCAAACTGGTTCCCTTATTGACTTGATTCCCTGATTGGACAGATGGCCACCTTTCAATATCACAGACGTCTGTTTGTGTGTACACGTGTGTGTGTGTGTGTGTGTGTGTGTGTGTGTGTGTGTGTGTGTGTGTGTGTGTGTGTGGGTGGGTGGGTGGGTGGGGGGCTCCCAAGCTTATGAATAAACAACAACAATCATCTGGATAAACAACAACATTATCTGGCGCCTGAACCTTGGCGACGATCCATTATGGCCATTACTGTCACATCATGTGCTACAGTTGGCTTCTAATTGCTCTCACTTGCTATTGAGAATGGGAAGAAGAATCAGACAGTGTATCAGTCGTCGCTTTTAATTGATTTGTCCTCATGCTTGCCAAGATCGCAGTCAATACAGTCGAGTGTAATGAAACCTATCAAAGCGGAGTTAGGAGTGAAGGCACGAGCACCGAAGACAAAACAGGTGTGGCTTGTGGAGAGAAAAGGGAGAAAGAAAGCAGCATTTCTATTTCTCCCGACCCTCCCTCCTCCTCCCTCCACACACATCTCTCCCTCACCTCTTGCTCTGCGCTTTCTCTCTCCACTCTCTCCATTTTCGTGCCTGGCAGCAGTGTTTCTCAGGAGACTTTCTCTGCAGTTGTGTGAGGAGAATGTCAGTCTTGTGTAGTTAGGAGTGTTTGTGTTTCTATCTGTGTGTGTGTGTGTGTGTGTGTGTGTGTGTGTGTGTGTGTGTGTGTGTGTGTGTGTGTGTGTGTGTGTGTGTGTGTGTTTTTGTGTGTTTGCATCTACACGAAACGTCCCCTGGATGTGCTCATTAGCAAAACACAAGTGCGTATGGCTCCCCAGAACAAGGCATTCTGGGTACTGCCACTGTCTATCTTAGCTTTGTGAGTTTGTAAGCAACTAATGAACAGATTCAGGCGTGAATACAGGGCAGCCGCACTCCATGCACACACACAGACACACAGAAAATAAACACTAAATGACCTTTCATACATCACAGACTAAAAAAAATAATGAGTTGTTCAATATTCTACAAATGTAATATTCTGATTTCGTGTGTGGATGGTCTGAGGCTGAAGCTGTGCTCTGGTAAAAAAAAAAAAAAAATATATATATATATATATATATAGAAGAAGAAGAAAAAGAAAAGAAGGAACATTTTCTGCTCGAAAGCACAGTCCCCCTCCCCCTCCAAAAAAGTGCACAAAATCAGATGCAAGTAGAGCTGCTGTTCACAATACTTTTTCATAAATTCAGCATTCAATATTTAACACATACTGGGGTCCTGCTGGTGGGCTGGAAGAGGCTCTGCTAATGTGAAAGGATTTATTTTCCCTCACCGCTTGACTCAGTATGACTTTCAATAGAAAGTAAAAGTTTTGTATTTCATTATATGAAAACAGGCAAACTGAAGTAAATTATTTTTCAAACATTTTCAGAAATTTTAAAGGAGTATTGCAACAATTTAGTGTTCCACTTCCATAAAGTTGGGTGACTTGCCAGAGACCGATCTTTAATTCAGTGTTAATTGCCTTTGTCAACAAAACAAGAAATTCCCGTAGCCCAGGAACACACAATCCTCTTCTATGCGTGGGACATATAAGAAAAAGTACAGGATTTAGAAGAATATACTGTATCTATTTTTTTTTTTTTTTACAAAGAGAGAGGATAAAAAGAAAATGGTTCATATTGATTGGTCAAGAGAGTAACTAAAAAGTAAATGTATTATTGATTAAGGAGTCTTAAGCTATGATGACACGATCAGGGTTATTTTCTCAGACTTGACAAAGCTGTTCCAGTAGTGCGCTATGTGTAAACACAATATCCAGTGTGAAATAAATGAGAAAACTACTCTAGTTGGGTCTACATAGTACACAAACTTTCATACATATATACATACTGTATAATAATAATGATAATAATAACAATAACATATTTCTCTCCATAAGAGTAAGCGCATCATTCCTGTAAGTGCAAGTTTTGTGTAAGGTGCGGTAACTGATCAGTACCAGAAAATAAAAGCAAATACGTGTCCTGGTATTAGGTTGTAGTGTTACACCTACAGTATGTAGAGATAGACTATCTGAAGAGAGTTATACACCACTGCTGTGTGAAATGTATCTCAAGCTGAGCATTGGCACTCGTGAATATGTGTTTTCATGTACAAAAGGAAACAATTTATGCCCTATCATATTCGCACTGTTCAAAACTAATCAGCACACGGCCACGAATGGAAAAACATTCTAATCTCACATGAAATAAAATGCTGCCAAATGAGCAGGTGCATAGGTGAACAAAGATAAATATAGCCTGGCTTGATGAAATAATTTCTCTACCTCTCCTGGATAATAATTCATTATGTTAATCACAAGCCCTATTAATCATTTTCTCATTTGAACTGCCAGGACGTGATTGTTGTATGAGGACATTGTGTGAAGCACGGCGAAAGGATTCGCCTTTTGCCATTCATCAAAAGAATTTGAACATCAGAACGGGTATCAAGGGCTAAAGCTGCTGTGAGGTGTCTAGCCCGAGCTATAACAATGAAAAGCCTCCTCGTATCTTTAGCGGTACAAGAGAAAAGAGTGACGATAAACGCATTTGCACCAGTAACCCACAACAGCTCAACAGGAAACATATTAGCAATAGCCCAGAGAATGTGTCTCTGCATACTGTATGTTCTTTCCTGTGCATATGTGTGTGAGTGTGTGGCATCAGGCTCATATATTGTGATTGTCTCATTGTGAAAATGCCCTACTGGGGTGGCCAGCTGTTCCTGTGCCCATAAAAAGGAGGCAGGAATGTCTGGTGGGATGAAGGAGGCTGCAGAGACACAGTGAGAGCCACACACACTTGCCTTCGCGGAGCAGATGTAGGACACAACAATTTAACACAAAGAGGCAAAAAAAAACTTATGCAAAGACACACCCACATTCATATACACCTGTATGCAGGCATTAAACGGCACTTTACACAGTTACACCAACATACAAACACAAAGACACACACATGGTGCAGCAGCAGCAGCAGGCGAGGTGGTGGAGGCGTTATCGGTCCATATCTGTGCTTGGAGCCACAGCAGTCTCCAAGGCTGCTATCAGCTCCCCCCTTATCTCTGTCTGAGAGTGTGGAGGAGGAGGAGGAAGAGGAGGACGACAACGATGAAGCCTGCTTCCCCACCCCCCATCAACCAGCTCTCCTCATCGCTCCTGTACGTACACACACACACACACACACACACACACACACACACACACACACACACACACACATTAACACACACTCACCACCAACTCGTTAAGAGGGCGGAAATGAAATGTCTGTCCCTTGAGTCGCCTGAGAAGCAGAGCTTTGCTGCAAGTTTGGTGACTATAACAGGCAGCAAATAATAAATATACAGAGAGAAGCCTTTCTTTATTGTTTGATGGAGGATAAGGAAGGAAAATAGATGGCATGAACAAAACTGAAAGAGGACGACAGAGGGTTGGAAAAAGACAGAGAGAGAGAAGGGATGGTAGGGGGAGAAAAGAGAGGGCGCAGCCTGCTGCTGCAGCCCCTACCTCAGGTCTCATTAACTTAATGGTCTCTGTGGACGGTGAAGGGCTGAGCCATGATGGCGGGCAACAGGGAAAGCAGAGGAGAGGAGGTACTGCAAAACAAACTTAAACTGATGTTTCATTTGATTGCTTATTTTTAGGTTTTCAAAGAAAAATAACGTTTTTTTTTTAAAAACATTTTGCTATTGAAGGCAAAAGTACAAAACTGCAGTTACGACAAAAATATAAAGAGACCGCTCAAAAAAATATCCAGTCCAGCAGAGATGCAGAGAGAAGACCAGTGAAAGATCCTGATCCAGTGTGTCATCAATACAGATTGTTCTCCACTAGGGGCTTAACAGGCTAAACATTAGCGAGTGCATGTCAGCTAGATTAAGTGCTATGGATCTAAAAAGGATAGTGTAAAGTATATCCGCTAAAATAACGCAAGGAAATATTTGTACAAAATGTGCAAAAGTGCAAAGTACCAAACAGAAATATAATATCATGCAAGTTTAGCAAATAAATTGCAAGAAACAGAGAATACAATTTTTCTAACTCTTGCATTTTACTCATAACAACCACAAAATGTGCTGCATGCTGCATTTTTTTAAAATCAGAGTCATATTCTTGCTTCTGAGCCATTGGCCCTCATTTATGCGTCACAATTGTGTTTTATCAAATGGAAACAGAGACGAGCAAAAGTAATGCTTATCTATTTGAGGCTGTCGTAGGCTGTGAGTTGAAAACCAAGTCTATTCACGTGCATATTTTCTTCAGCAGCAAGACATTTGGCAGGATAGATGTATTGAATGATTAGTACCTCAAATCACACAGCCTTTTTTCTTGATTTTTTTTTTTAGGTTTTCTTGACATTTTCCATTATTCCTAAAAGTGCATGTTTTCCCTATCGTTTAATTAAGAAAAAGAAAAACCAACACAATAAACATTCGGCAAGTCATACTGATAGCAATCTGGCATATAATAATCCATAAATGGAAGATTCCTTACAAAAGAAGGCAGATTAGATGGAGGAAAGTTTCCATTATTCTATAGTAATCATTTAACCATTTCTCAAACTTTTGTCATAAAAGGTTTTTAAGGTCAAGGTTGAACCAAACATCCCATTACTGAATTGCTCTCTTGGACAACGGGGAAAAGTTAAGAGATAGATTTTTGTTTTTGTACATGGATTTCATACCCTGCCCAACATCTTTATGTCTCAATCTCCTCTGTACAGATGGACTTGTTTTCGTCGGTGTGCCACAGCAGCACTCATAGTTCTTTTGTGCTGGTGACATGGCCGTCAGTGTTGACAGGTTATCCACTGCTATCATCTGGACTGTCCAGCCACTGGCGCCACACTCACAGTAGCTTCTGCAAGACCTCAGGTCTGACATGGAGACACTCAGACACGAGACAGCTTTTAGAGGACCGTTGTCCGGAATATACTGTAGAGGTAGAATGGACAGAGAGGCCACTTCCTGGTACTGTGCTGTTGAATTTTGATTTAATGTAAGTGTAGCATGTGAACCAACCATTCAGTAACAGAACTGGGATGGAAAGATCATTCCTCTTCATATTCTAACTCTCTGCTCTGGTCTGAAAACACAAACGGCTGCTGATTTGCACCATCACAGGGCACAAGCCATCGGAAGAGACAGAGACAGAGACAGAGACAGACATGCTGAAGAAAGAGACAGATGACAGACTCCCAACTCTGCTATATACATCAGACTGCCATTTGGTAAAAAGCAAGAGGGACACTGCAGAGATGAAGGAGAGAGGAAGTGAGCTGACGAGAACAAAATTCAGCACGGAGGGACGGATGGGGGAGAATAGTGACAACCCTGGAGCCAATACAAGTAGAAAAGCTATAATTCATGGGAAATGTACTGAGAAATAATTTGTCATCTCTGTTAAAAGCACCTTGATCACACCTGTGTAAGTCTGCAGGGGGAAGTAGCTTCAGAGACCATTACAGCAACTCACTACATTCAAGTTTGCTATTTCACACACAAGGTTTTCTGTAAGTTACTGCAACACCAGCAAACAAATACACACACACTGTACACAGTAACACACTTCTCTCTCTCTCTCTCTCTCTCTCTCTCTCTCTCTCTCTCTCTCTCTCACACACACACACACACACACACACACACACACACACACACACACACACACACACCCTGCCACAATGCAGGGACCATCTGACAGGGCCAAAGTGATGTTGGTTTCAAGGGACCATGAGTTGGTCCCTCCACAGATGGGCCGGGCCCTACACCCTTTCCCTAATGTTCCATTCTGCAGCTGTGTGAGATTAGCTAGGTACCATCAATGCTAATTTGTGCTGATACAACCAAAACTTTATCGAGATGAGTAAAAAAAAGTAGATAAAACACACACACCCCCGGTACATCGAAGATGTCTCCTTGAGTTTTCTGCAGAGGCTGCACCCAGGGTGTACAGAGTCCAGGGTGTGTATTTACATACATTACTATTAATAATTGCTAAAGCTTGGTGTTATGATCATTTTTAAGAATTTGAGCAATCTTGTGAAGCTTTGTAAATGTTTAAACCATTTCATATACGAACATTTTACTACATATTTTAATGAATATGTAAAATGACTGTCCTCCTGTAAAAAAACGAGCCCAATAGGTCATCTGTGCAAGCAGCTTATTATTACCCATAGTTACATTTTATTGTTAGGCAACTTCTACTGGTCATAGTAGATAAAACAGGAGCAAAGGAGGAAGTCAGGTGAAGTAGTATCAAGAGCAACAACGTCCGCGTTAGGAGGTTGGGATGGATCGACAAAACACATCAGGGATACCGCTTCTCATTTCCTGTTTGAAACCAGTAGTTGTCCTTTGTTTTAACTATTACTGTTCCACAACCTAAACTGCAGGTTTATTGTTCTAACCATGACAACGAAAGTTGTCTAACCTTAGGGAAGTACTTATTTTAACACAAACCACAATCTTTTCCTAAACTTAACTCGCATTTTTATCGTAACCATGACAGTGACGGTCCTGTGCACTGCTGCTGGTGCATTCCGTGTTATGTCCTAAACCTGTTGGGTAGACTGAAGTGGCACTAAGGGAACCAGAGATAAATGAGGCAGCGAGACCAAGGATGCAATGCAGAGAACTTTTATTTTCCTCAAATTTCTTGGATGTTGAGTTCGTATTTGTATGTGTGGTTTAAGAACAAGTATAAATATAAGAACAGAGCAGGTAAGTATTAACATAAGAACCAAAAATGTGACCAAAAGTTAGTTGAAATAATTAAACTACATCAAAAACTTGACGAAATCTCACTTACAAAACACACAAATGATACACACAACACATGGCTGTAGTCAAAGGCCCTGTTCAGACCTGGCATTAACATGCATCTCGGGGGATATGATCACAAGTGGACAGCTGTATGTACGTCAGTTCACACCAAATGTGTCTCGAGTGACTACTTGTGATCGGATCTCACTTCCCCGCTCTATATGCAAATAAACACATACACAATTTCCGTTTGCAAAGACCAGATGTGTTGTTGTTTTTAACCAGTGGGATGGAAGCTATGCACTTCCCATGTCTAGTCTGCCAGAAAGCAAAAGAAGAAGAAGAAGAAATCAAAACAATACAGACTGAGTCTATTCTTTGGTGTGACAAACCAAACCAAGATGTTTGATGCAGTCAAAATTTCCAGAAATCGGGGACAAAGCCAGCTTACACGATTTGTGTGACGTCTAAATGATTAAGTACATCCGCTTACGCAGAGGACGTCAGTTGAGTAGGCGGTCCCTAAATGTAGCACAGGACACATTAATGCCAGATCTGAACAGGGCCATAAAAGCAGAACAAAGGGAGTGGGGTAAAGTGATTGCAGCTGTGAGGGTTGGTCCATTCCAGGTAGGAGTGTTTGCTCGGTTCCTCTTCTGACTGGGAAGCAGTAGGTCTATTGTTTTGCAATAGAGAATCCCCACTAATCATTGTCTTATATCTCTGGAAGAGGTACCAGCTGAGCAACTGGTTGCAGGTTAGTTTGTATTTTCACCTTGATCTCTGCCGTTGGCCATCTGATCCAAGCTAGGTTTCACTATTTTAAGTTAACAACAACTTGTCTTTCTGTGTTCCATTTAGGTTTTGGTTGCAAATCTGGAAGGCAGTTTCTGATGAAAATTGTAAAGAAATGGTTAGCCAATATTTAGCTGTGTCGGCAGCGTCTTTTCCCCAACAAGCTGACTGCTAGCATACACCACTTGAGGTAGTGATGCATCCTGCCGCCCCATTAAGAGCAAATTTAGAGCGACAGGATCTACATCCAAAACATGTAAATAGACCTATCCCAGAGGTTTTGAATTAAGGATTCCTTCTATCTCCACTAGAATATTACATAGACCTACAGTAGGCACAAACTGGCTGCCCATCACCACTGTCAGATCATCTTTCAAAGACTTCATTTCTCTCTCCCAGATACCACCAAAGTGCAGACAGCTGAGGGGGATTGAAATTGAATCTGACCTGTTGTTGCAGGAGTTGCTCCAGGAGTTTTCATATTATTCCTCGATCAGAAGTTTGGTAATGTGTTGACTTAAATCCAGCACATCAGATGCATAGTATCAGGAGATCAAGATCCTCAGCTCTCCTGAGCTGTCCTCCAACACATATAACACCAAAAACCTGATCCACTTCTGGAACTGAGGATGATAACTTACTTGCCAAGTGAATAGGTTTGTCTGACTAGTGCTGATAGTTCAGCCAGAAACTGTCCATCTGGGCTACTATTTCAACATAAAATGGAGGATTTAAGGTTGAATAGGCAATAAGGAGAGGGGTCACTGCTGCAATGGCATCCTTCTAGGTGTTTTATTCTGAAACATGCCAGGTTTTGGGGATATACACAGATATATTGAGGAGCCTGGTGGCCTTCCTAACCTCACTGATGTCTTCTACCTGGAGACTGGCAGGAAAGCATGGTCACCAGGAACTAGTGAGGAGAAGAAAGGGAGGACCCAGACTCCATCACTTTGGATCCATCAATTCAGGGAGGGTTTTGCCTCTGATAAAATCATCAGCAGGTTTAGGAGAACCCTCTACATATACACAACACCCTCTAAAGTCTTCTGAATTTGTCAGTCCCTAAGTGTCAGCAATGCATTTGCCAACAAAGACTTTGTAGCGGCAATTGTGTGCCACTGAGAGCTGCACAAAGTTCAAGTCATGGCATGGAGATCTGCCTTTTGGGTGCCACTCTAAACCAGATACCTGGCCATGCTGGTCTATAGAGTGAAGGAAGGCCACTAAACCACTGGCTCTCAGAAGAATCACAGATTACAAGCAACTCTTGGCAAATGCATTCCAGGTCAAGTGATGGTGGTAGCACATGCGAAATGTCAAATGAGAGCTCCATTTCCCAAGCAATCCAGCTCTCTGCAAGACTGGTAGGTTCAATAGGGTAATCCCAACCTCTCAGGGAGTTCCACAGCTCTTGCACCAGTATCTTGTCCTTGATAGTGAAGGGAAGGATGTAACCAAGGTGATTATAGTGGCTTGCAAGTGTTAGGTAGAGATGTCAGATGAGGAAAGCCAGGAAGAGCTATGTGGAAGTTCCCAGGGTGACCAAGCCTGGGCTCCTGTGGATCATTAATGCTGTGGGAGAGCCAAGATTCACAAAACTCAGAGCGGGCAGATGTGGGTAGAAGTTAAATCATAGATGGGACATTGTTTGCCTCAAATGACTCGAAGGGACCTGTTACAACAGTCAAGATAGATGGCTAGAGCTGGTTCAATTTATTCAATTCAATTTTATTTATAATTTTATTGCGTCAAATCATAATAGATGTTATCTCAAGGCTGGTGTGCTTACCAACATGCATGTGCTGTGCATGGGCTTATCCTTTGATTATTTCAGGCCTTCTACCGGTTACCATTCTCCCGCCGGTGGATCGGTCTCAGTCTCAGTGAATCCATTAAACCTAGTCCACGCAGTATAGTAGTCTCTCTCTTTCTCTCTCTATCCCCCTATGTTCTCCCTGTCCTATCTTTCTCTCCTCTCTCTCCTGCTGCGTGTTTGTCTCATTTTACTAGATGTGTGAATGATATCCTTGGTTTTGCCTCTTGTGTCTTTGTGTAGTCTTTCCACTTTCAGGTCTTTATGGTGGAAAGGAGGTTGTGTGGCTCAGGTCCTATCTGTTCATGTCCTCCAAGATCCTATTTTTCATCAATGTTTACAATCTATACTGTTCCTGTGAATCTATTTTGTTGCTGTATTCTGTAAATATGACATCCATTGCATGTCTGTCCACCCTGGAAGAGGGAGTCCTCCACTGTGACTCTTCCTTAAGTTTATTTAATTTTTCCCTGTTAAGGGTTTCTTTGGGGTGTCTTTCCTTGTCCAATTTAAGGGTCTAGGGACAGAGGGTGTCGTGATACTGTATGATTGTTAAGCCCCTTGAGGCAAATTTGTGATTTGTGATTTTGGGATATATAATTAAAATTTGAATGCGACTTATAGGTCAAATTAGGCTATTTTGACAGGAAAGCGATCAGCTGACTCCTTGGTGGGGAGTTTTGACACTCCGCATGTTTATTGTTGTAACCATGACAATAAAGATCTGGTACGCCTGCCGCTGTATGGCGGCAATCTCAGGAGACGCTCCTATAGGTTGTTTCAGATGGTCGGGACAAATAACCTATATGGTTGTTCAGGTTAGAGGACTTGCAGTAATGTCAGTAGTTGTGAATCATAGTAAGAACTTGGATTGGTTCTGTCTTTGTATTTTGGTGTTGCTTTAGTGATATTGCTTTTAAACCCTATCTCCCACTAAATACATTATATACTACTAAATTGAAATGTCATCTCTCCCTCCATTCAATTTTGAAAGTCAATATTGGTTTATACTGTCTAATAATAATAATAATCAGTGAAATGATCACTTTCAGTTCCTTCATAATGGAGTTAAAAATGTTGTATTATAAATTATACACTGGGCTTTAGAACAAATAATGTCTGTACTCACAGTGGGTGGTTGCTGTGAATTAATTATATTATGTGTATTGTATCTTAATAAACACCCCATCGTGCTCACAGATCCGTTTTTTGGTATAAAGAAATACGTTTAAATTTCAAAAAATTTAAATTGGCTGAAAGTTAGCTCCAAAAACAACAGAAAGGGGCCCAAAAAAGAGTAAACTTACCTGCTGCATTCTCACTGATAACAGTACTGTGTGCACTATCATTTGTAAATAAAAATGCTTTAAAACAATTCTACAATAAATAATTAATTTTTTAATGACAACATGAAGTGTAAACACCCTATTCTATTCGTGTTACATAGTCATATATAGTAGGTAGTAGTTGGACAAAGCTGTCAGCAGCCCAGTTCACTTCCTATGGTTTCAGTCCTCTGAACTCATGAACAAACCATGTTTCTCCGTGACAGCCAGACTCATGGGCATACTGTCTCTGTTTGTCCCCGACACACGGCAGCAGAGCTGATTGCCTCTCGTCATCCACAGCGTTCCTCCTACGTGTCTCTAAAACTTTCTCCTCTGGTGCTCTGCAAACTGCACTAGAACAGAATGTTTTGTGTGAAACAGATGTCTTGGTGGGATGATAACCTCGGTGTGAATCTTGGTTACTGACCTTCTACTTCACATATGTACCTTCAATTAGCACAATAACTTTGAAATGAAATGATATGTATGGTGTTTAAATGCTGACTTTTTTAATTGAGTATTTACATTTGATCAGTACAGTATAGAAATCATAGCCCTGTTTAAAAAGAGTCCTGATTTTTTAGGAGGCCATATGTAAGTTGAACATTTAAAATTAACTTTAATACTTTAATAGTCATGGTGTTCAATTTTTAATTTAAAATCCTTAACTGGATGAAGTCTGTGACATATCAACATCTAGTGACACTCGCTATCCTGGTGATGGAACCCCTGATTGAAACACCCACTGAGCTGGACTGAGATCAGGTGGCTGATTAAGTCGCTAATCAACAGTCCACTGCTGCATCATAAAAACTCCTTGGTTGCTTTAGCTGTATGTTTAAAATCATACAATACAAAGTTCAGAGTCAGGCATTGTTTCATTTGAAGTCCAATGTGCTCGATTACAGAGCAAAAATCATTCAATATAACACAATATTTATGGACTGCATTGTATAGCTACTTACAGTACTGAGCAGTTTCACCTGGCTACTCCCAAGTTATCCAGGTGCAGTCACAGGTAGCCTGGGTGGTCCAAAGTGTAATCAGGGTGGATGTGTTTATGCATCATTCCATAAATTCCTCTCTCCATACTGCACTGTGTTAAAAACAATGGATGGCAAATTTACCGTGCACAGATAAAGTCATGATAACTACATTTGTCAGTGTTAAATATATGTAAATGCACTAATTATATATTAAAGATCAATAGGCACAGTTGTGAATATTAATTTTAAATGTATCTTAAAAAGTGGTCTTGGCATTCATTGCTATGGTAATGCTGGTGACTTCAGCTCTGGTACCCAGAGTTTTCCACTATCCAAAACTGAAAGAAAAACACAATTTTTCATAAACAAAGTTGAAATGATTAAATCTGATGCCATCAAATAAACTCATCGTATGGTCAAATTATAAACAAGACTCCAATTTTTCTGTTGAGCAATATTAGGGATATCATTCGAAGAAAACCTTGAGTGGGAAATTTACAGTGAGGAAAAAATATTTCCATATGTTGGGTCCTCCCCCTGAATATCCCATTTGGGCAGAAAATCGGCTTCATGCCTCAGCTCTCCAGTGGAAATGTCAAAACTCAAAGATTTTGCCAAGGGTAGACTTGTATTGGATTCAATAGACGGCCCAAGCAGTTGTTGTAGCCTACGCAAGTGGCCTACACCATTGTGAGAATTTATATTTGTTTGTGGTGTGTCGGCATTACTCTGAAATTACACGGCATAATTCTAGTTGGCGTTGGGGTTTCTATGCCACTGTGTGTACTTCAAAAAGTGGCGACTGAACCTGAGAGGATAATGTTTGAGTTGGACCAAATAAATGATGACAGTTACACAGAAAAGAGAAAGGACGTCTGATTGAGGTAGAGGGAGGGTGAGTTTTCTGTGCTTGTTCGGCCACTGGGAGGCATGAACAGGGCATGCTACCAAGCTGACCAATCCCAGTTGCTGCGGTCTGCATCACCGCGACTGGTAGTTACATTTCTAGGGAGGTTCATGTCAGGCTACGGCATAGGGTACACAGCTACGCTGTACTTACAGCGTCGATTCCACGCAGAAATTGGCCTTAACAGCAAGAATGCTGACACCAACTGACGTGTGGCTCTGGTAAGGTCGCATAATGCCAACTGCCAGTCATCTGTAACTATATGTTCACAGTTTGGAAACTAAAGCAACCTGTGATGTGATGCTGTGCTGGAATGAAGCTTCATCTCTGCTGAGCTTGGGATAGTCTTTCTTTTTGTGCTGTATTTATTTTGATGAAATAGAAGTTAAAGGACAATTAGCCTGTGTACCTAAACTTTGGCCACCCCTCGTGGATCCTGCAAGGAAAAGAAAAGATAAATGTAGAGTAGTGTCCACAATTGATTCATGCAAAAGAACAAATCTTTTGGGTGATGGAACTGAACTGAATCACTTCCTGAAATGATCTGTTGATTTCTCAGTTCAGCTGTGCTTGCCATCAGGGAGGCCGGGATACGCTCACTCACTGAGTAAGTGATTCAAGTCATTGATTCGTTTACAGGAGGAATGGGGTGTGTTCAAGTCTAGGTAGGTACTTTATTGAAGGAAATTACTTTGCCACAGCAGCAACACATGTACATTACAACAAATGTCATGTCGTACGTTAGGGGTATAAAAAAAAAAAAAAAGACCAAGAAAACTTTCAGAGAGAGCTACTTGTAGGATTGCTAGAAAGCCAAATAGAAACCGCCTGCTAAAGACCTTCAGGAAAATTTAGCAGACTCTGGAGTGGTGGAACACTGTTCTGCTGTGCAGCAACACTTGAACAAGTATTACCTTCATGTAAGATCAGAAGAAAACCTTTCCTGCATCCTCAACACAAAATTCAGTCTCAGATGTTTGCAAAGGAACATCTAAACAAGCCTGATCCATTTTGGAAACAAGTCCTGTTGACTTATGAAGTTAAAATAGAACTTTATGGCCACAATTAGCAAAAGTATGTTTGGAAAAAAAAGGGTGCAGAATCTCTCCAACTGTGTAGCACAGGGATTGATCGATCATGCTTCGGGCTTGTGTTGCAGCCAGTGGCACAGGGAACATTTCACTGGTAGAGGGAAGAATGGATTCAATGAAATAACAGCAATTTCTGGGAGTAAACATCACATCGTCTGTAAAAAAGCTGAAGATGAAAAGAGAATGGCTTCTACAACAGGACAATGATCGTGACTACCTCAAGAGGTGCAAGCTGAAGGTTTTGCCATGGCTCTCACAGTCCCTAGACCTAAAAATCACAGAAAATCTGTGGATAGACCTCAAAAGAGCAGAGCATGCAAGACGCCCCAAGGATCTCGCACAACTAGAAGCCTTTCAAACAAGAACTGAAAGACTCTTGGCTGCTACAAAAAGCGTTTACAAGCTGTGATATTTGTCAAAGGGGGTTTTATGAAGTACTGACCATACAGGGTGCCTAAACTTTTGTTTGGGTCCTTTCGCTTTTTTGTTATTTTGAAACTGTAAAAAATGAAAATATAAAAGTAAATCTTCCTTAAAATATTAAAGAAATGTGTCATCTTTAACTTTATACCTTTTGGAAATCAGATAATCTTTTACTCACTTAGCTATTTACAGTAACAGAAATATTGACCAGGGGTACATATATATATATATATATATATTATAAATATATATATATAGAATTAATTTATAGAATTATAAACAAAGTTTGTGCTACTACCGGTCGGCGCTGTGGTCAAGCAGTGAATGATTCAATAAAAAAAATCTTTTGAACAAATCTTTTTAATGAACTGATTCTAGTGATTCAGGACACTAAAAAGAACTGCTTTGCACATTGCTAGATAAAGGAATCGTGCTGGACTGTTCCGCTGAAGTCTGTGACTTTTCTCTGTCCATCTGACCTGGTGTGTAGGACTCTAACATTACAGTTGTGCCCGTCAACAAACATGACAAATCTATTAGAAGAAATATGTTACTGGACCATTCAAGGTGAATTTCAGTGTGACAAACATCAGCATATCGCCAGTATATTGTTTATCTACGAGTTGCATTTATTATTTTTACCAGATGTTGGAGCATTTTGTAAATATGTAAATACTCAATAAGCTTTGCAAAAACAGTTTGTGTTTGGTGTAATTGCCTTTCCACACAGATCCAAGGATAATTGTTAAGCTTAGTCACAATAATTCTCTTTATTACATTTATTTTTAAGTCGTTGGTATCACTACTGCATCAGAAAACAACATGGATGTGAATAATAATGTAAATGGGCCTGAACATTATGATTAAAATACTTGTTTGGAAACCTGCTGTTTCTGATTTTTTGTTAAGGAGTTATTATATAATTTTTGATATAATTATTACGTAATGAGGGATTATTCTATATCGAAAGGTTAAGAGACTGTGCAGTGGGAGTCATATTTTTGTTACTGATTATTTTGTAATTTATTGTGCTGTGACAGAATTTTAGCCTTGTAATGCCACATAAAGTTCATCTATTTACAGCTGTTTACACATGAAGTATTTATTCATTTTCCATTCTGCTGTGATTTCACCAAGTTCCATCCACTGCTTCGATAACCCACAGAAACACACCAGACCTGTAAATCTCTTCAACACACACACATATTTTTCAATCTCCCCCTTTCTCTCTCTTTCTCTGTCTCTCTCTTACACAAACACACACACACACACACACACACACATCTATCCCACATATGGCTAACCTACTACATTATTTATCATATGCATAATGTCTCCCTGTTAGCCTATTTTCCACAGATAAGTAATATACAATATAATGTCACTGGCACACACACACACTGAAGTAGGAATAATGGTTTTTTCACTTTATGAAACACTATTTATCACAACAGAGACAAACAAAATCAATCTCAGCTGTGGATTATTCACTGGCAGAGACTGATATTGTTTTCATGCAAAACCAATAAAGAGGCATCATGTGGATGTTTTGATTACATTATCAAGGCTACAGATAGAGTTAATAAAAGTGTACTGGTGCCTCATGACCGAATCCTAATATAGCATCGTATTGTATATTTCTTGGGGTTTTAAATACTGTGTAACAATGAAAATAACTAATTAATGACATCTTAAATAAGCTTAACCTGCCTGGTGACACACAGTACACACTGTTCTGTGAAGTCGTCTTTTATTTTGTTACAGGTGGTAGGTACGCAGTACTCTAAATGAAAGGTTAGAGTGAGGTTACTGTCAACAGTATGGCTTGAAACGTGACAATTTTCATGGCCCTGAAACTGCCCTACAACAAACATTGTGGCTTATGTTTTAATATATCAGTCAATGCGAACAAGGTTTTCTTAGAGCCTCCAAATTAACAGTATTTGCAGGAAAGTGATTTGATTCCATATCTGTGAGTATGACTCAGCAGTGATCACCACTTCACTTATTTGTAAATGGATAAATACACTTTTGGATGGAAACCATCGACATAGCTGCTTGATAGCAGTTAATAACTGGTGCTGCATTTACATTGGAATAGATTAGTTTGTAAGATGACAAGCTGATTTAATTGAATTCGCTATATGTGTGTGCATAATGCGCTACGTTAAAAATTAGTAACTCTAAAGGAATAGTTCAACATTTTACAAAAATACCCTTTCACTACCTTGCAAATGTGTGGAATGAGAAGATCGATACCACTCTCATATTTGTGAGATACCTATGGAGCTAGGGCTGGGAGACATTATCTTTGCTTAGCACAAACACTAAACGCAGGGCTAGCTGTTTGCCCCTGCCTGACTCTTTCCAACGTTACAAAGATGCACCTACCAGCAAAAGCTCACTAATGAACAATCTGTACACAAACAGAACTATAATAACGTCACAACCCGGTAACGCCAATGAGGGCGACCCACGCAAATGAAACCGGAGAGAATTTATTTGTACATAACATTAAGGACAAGTGAGAAGTGCATCACTGTGTGAAAAGAATGGCACATGGCTGTTGTATCACATTTGTGTCTGTTGGGAAAGTAAGAGGCCACTTAAGAAGCAACAGGCCCAGAAGCTCCCAATTCCCCTAACGACCCACTCACTCCAGGCAAGCACTTGCACAAAGAGTCAAGAATAATTAGACTATGGAGCTTGCAAGAGAATCAGTAGCCACCTTGTCTGAACTGACAGATGAGAGCACCGCCTTTAGACATTAAAAGTTACCCACGGAAAATCTAGGAGAAGATTGTTTGATCGGTTCCATCAGCCATTTCTTTCTGGGAATCCCCAAGCCCCACAAATAATCCATTATACTGTGATAATTACACCAGACTTTGCACACATTTCTTGATAGGTGCTAGCATTAAGTGTCATATCTTTGTTGTGTGTAAATGGACCCTTTTAGCCAACGGTTGCTCATCAGGTTCAGTTTACACAGCAAAAGTGCCAATGACCATCATCTGTGTTAGTGATGGTGTGGTTATGCACTAACATGGATACTCAGGAAAAAATCCGAATAGCTATAGATAAGCCATAAATTGAACTGAATCCATCGCCCAACACAATTAGTTCGGGCAACAGCTCAGTAATGGTACAATAGACCATATTACCTATTTAGCCTTATTCTTTTGCATACAGTGCTGGTCGCTCTATCCTGTACAGGACACCCCGAACACTTGACATCAGATATTCAAATATTTCAGTAATGACAAATTGACACTGCCTTGCACCAAAGAAGCTGCTGCAGTGAAAAAAGTGAGGAACGTATAGATTACCACAGATTACCGTAGTGAGTGTGCACACATTCTCTGTCTCTCTCTCTCTCTCCGCTCTATCGCTCTCCGTCACTCAGATCTGATTCCAAGTGGGCACAAGAGAGGCACCGTGTGTTTGTCGAATGACTTCCTGCTGCATGGCACAGTTACCTTTGGACACTACAGAGAGATCTGATTAACAACCCATGCACTGCTGCCTTTCATGCACCATGTATGCATGCAAATATGTGTGAACACCAGAGCATAAAAAGAAAAAGAATCTGTGCCTTGTTTTGTTGTTTTTTTTAGGGCTCCATAATTGGAGCTGTGTTTTATGTTTTAAGGTGGTTTTACACCCGCCTCCCTAAATATCGATCGCCATTCAGTTGTGTTTTTCCTTTTCTTCTGATTTTCAATGCACCGATCAGCCACAACATTAAAGGCCTCATTCAGTGCTGTCAGATTTGACCACCAGGGTCACAAGTTTGAGATTGTGTAATCTATAAAAAAAAACAACTTTGTTCTTTCAGCCATGATGAACTGATTATGTGAATTACTGTAACTTCCTTTCCTGTAATTTTCCTGTGTATTCCAAACAAATTACTGTTGCTGCTGCCGCAACCACAAGACACAAGACATTTTGTATGCCAAATGATTCTTTGCAGTAAACATGCACCATTCACTAGGTGCGGAGAAGAGCGAATATTGGTTTCAGATTGTAATAAAATTATAGTTTTTTTTTACATGTCAAAACAATAATAGCTCATATCGATCCATTCGCATGAGATATAACTTGACCTATTAAAAGTGTAGCAACTTGTGAGAATGTTGCTCTGTTTTAATTTCCCAGTGCCATAAAGATTTAAATGGATCTGTTTTCAGAAGTAAGGCTGCAAACAAGGAACAAGGGCTGACACATTTAGATGCCTCTCTTTCTCTCAGCTTTCATCTCTCATAAACAATCCTTCCTCTCTCGGTCTCTCCCGCCCTCGCTCTCACATTTTACCATCTTGTCAATTACTGTCCCAGTGGTTTGCCTCCTCAGTCTGACACATCCACAGAGTGTGTGAGCATTCATCAGAGCTGTTTAACCCTTGCAACGCCCCGAACTGGAAAACAGCCAGAGCACGTCATGGAGGCAGCCAGTTGTCAACGACTATCATCCCCTTTCACCCTCAAACCCCCCGTCACTGACGAACACATCAGACAGGGAGCAGGCCTTGTTGATGAGAAGAAATTCACTAATTGTTTGATTATACAGATCTCCATGATAATGAATCACTACTCCATCGTTCGGGAACATGGTGTGCAACCCGAATTACCACCCCAACACTCAAGCTGTGAAAGCTGATTACTCATTAGTGGGTGGATGAGTGGCACAAACAACCCTGACACCCCCTTTAAATTCCCCTCCTGTGTTTTTTACTGTATCTACAGGTAATTGCTTTGGGCTGCAGTACACTGTGACACAGGAGACTGGCCTGCAACTAGATAGATAGATTAAAATCCAATCCAAAGTCAAGAAGCAGCGTACTTCTTCCCCTTTTATACCAGCTCTTAAATACTGCAAACATTCAAAAGTATTATATTATATCATCTTGGCTTGTCTGCAGGTTTGGAAGCAGAATAAATCTCTAAAATGTGGTTATGGAGCCAGAATTACTGTTATTAATTAATTAATGTATTATTATTAATTAATTTCTTTTTACTAACTTAATCTTTTGAGCAGTCCAACAGAAGTAGCCTCAAACAGCCAGAGTACATCCCATATGCAGTAGTTCTCACATACATATTTTGAGATTGATGTCTGGGGAACAGCCAGTGAGATTTGATTTGGCCCTATCAAATATGCACTGTACCAGTCGCTGAACCATGGGACTCTGGGGGTGTTCAGATGTTGACGTGATGCACTGCCTCTCAAATTCCCAAACCTTATTAACAGATATGAATTGTAGCATGATTCTGCAACAGCAAGGCCTCTTTCTTACCTCTAACTGAATACTCACTTTAATTACTCACTACTCACTTTACTCACTACAATTCATGACCGTAGTTGTGGCAAATCTCTCTGAAATTCAGGGCCTGTCCTTTCCCGTGGTTTTGTGCTGCCTGTCTTTCCTGGGCTACAAGTCTCTCTCCTGCATCTTGCTGTGCTCCGCCTGGATATCTTCACCTTTCTGCACTGTCTCCTGGCTGAAAAAGTATTCGACTTATTCCTTTGAACTGACAGTTATCGTATCAAATGCGCAGTATAGAACAAATATATCTAAAAATCCCTTCTATAGTAATCTTCAAAATATTTACCATTAAGGGACAATGACACACTCCAGTAACAATACAGAATCCTGTATTTTCCTGCCTGAATATGCCTCAACCCTAATTCCTCATCGTCACACGTTGACCGAGGTGATTATTAAGACAACTTACACCGACTTGAGATGATAAATCACAGTGTAATGTGCTTGTTTACCTGCTACTGCTGCCTCCTAAGGCTTAGGAAGAAAAGACTGCTGAAGGAACTTTCTAAAGCGCAATTACAGTTTTCTCACACGTCTCTGTGCATGTGTATAATGTGTGCAATATCATAAAACTGATCTCAGAATGGTGGAAGCTGAGTCAAGGGCAGCTTGACAAACACACTTGTCTGCAGCTAGTCACCCGTCAAAGACCCCAGGATTATCCACAATGCGTGTGTGCAAATGTCCAAAAAAAATGATGCTCCGCCCTCTGCTTGACAAGCCCCAGCCTTTGTCAACTGGCAACCAAAAAAAAAAGCTTAATCTAGGGTCTAAGGGCAGAGGGTGTTGTATATTTTACAGGAAAAAGGCCATGTCATGATAGGAAAAGCACAGGCGTAAATAATAAAATGAAAGATGACTGAATTCCATTTAGCTGCTTCAGTTTCAGGGTCCTGGTATTGTACATGGTGGCTCAGCCACACTGTCATGACTTGCAGTTCTGCGCCACTTGAAAAGAACAGAGCCACTGTTAATGTTATTAGTAACAGCTATGCTTTTCCTGCTATGACAAGTGAAAACATCTGGTGTGACAAAGGCCTAGTGTAAATCCCTCTGAGACAAACTTTGGGCAATGTTGGGCTATAAGACTAGGCACAGGTAGTAACTAAAGCCTGTAGTTTGGCTTTTTGACTGATTAACCACCACCTTTAGTTGCACTTTGACTGGCTTATGTGTCTGAAGGATTCATTCAGTCCCGTTCGGCCACTGAGCCACTGATTTACACAGCTGCAGTGCTCAATGACCTACATCAGTGCAACAATGTGACTCTTAAATTGATTACGCATATTTCTAGCGAAGAGCCAGCGGTAGTTGTTGCCAAGGTAGGCAAATAACAACTGTCTTAGGCCTGAAGATCCGTGTTTACAAGCAAACTGACCTGTTATTACCTGGACGGATCACACACTGACACATTTTGATTCATTTCCATAGGCATTGCAATCTGACTTCACTTTTATCGTGTCATTGAACAATGATTGATGTGTGAACCAACCCATCTGCAACCCAAAATCAGTCTGGATTGATGATATTAGTGAATTCCTTTACTTTGATTTGATAATAACATTCATATACTCATGCACCATTTACGTAAACAGTAATGAACACAATGGCAATCAAAGCAAACATCTGAGGCTCAAATATTGCACGGGCTTATCATATAATCTTGTTGGGGAGAGGCTTCAGAGCTAAAGATGGACAGCTGGATAACAAGAGCAGTGTGCGTGCGTTTGTGTGAGCGAAACACAAGATGAATGTGTGTGTAATTGCTTGTACAGTACAGCGTGGAGCGGACGGCTGGGCTTTTGTGTGCATGTATGTTTGTGAGTACATATATGTATGTGTGGGAGAGTGTGTGTGTGTGTGTGTGTGTGTGTGTGTGTGTGTGTGTGTGTGTGTGTGTGTGTGTGTGTGTGTGTGTGTGTGTGTGTGTGAGAGAGACTGCCGCAACAAGACAAAAGTTAATGAGGTTTGAAGGCTGCTGTGGCAGCGGCGGCCTCGTCTTTGTCTTCGTCCTCAGCCTCTCTGCTTTCTGCCTAGACCTTTATTAAAAGGATAATGCAGCAAAGGGTCTTTAAGTGTGCAGCTGCAGAGAGAGAGACAAGGGCGAGAGAGGGGTAGAGCGAGGTAGAGAGAGAGAGAGAGAGAGCGTTAGGGGTGGGGAGCAAAAAAAAGGAGTCAGGGAGAGCAAAAGAGAGGGAAGGTGGCAGAGAAAAAGAGAAACAGGCTAAATTAATGTTGATAAGAGGAACAGAAGGGAGAGGGTCTAAACAAGCGATGCAAGGATAGATGGATAGATAGAGACAGGAGGCATAAAGAGAGGAAGACTGGAAATGCTGGAGATGAGGGATAAAGAAGAGAAACTGAAACAGGAGAGAGAAATGGGGCATTAGACATTGGAGAGCTGCAGTGAGAATAAGAGAGATTCCGAATGAGAGATGTAGAGATAAGGACGGGGAGGGAGGCAAATAGGAGAGATTTAGTGCAGGAAAAGCAGTAGTCACTGTAGCAGGTTATCTGTGATCACCATGAATACACTACAGGGAAAGAACACAAAATCAAACACGTTAAACAGAGAATGCATAAGGACTGTGGCTTACATTTGCTCTGGCATTAACCACTGAACATTCTGGCCTTGAGTATACTAAGACATACATTAATGAAGACAACCTATGAGAACATCAGTGATGTTTAAAAATAAATTTTATGTTCTTCTGACATCAGTGTGAAAAGATATCACACATGTATATCACCATTAGTTGATTTATAAGCCAAAAGACTGCAGTAAAACTAAGCCTAACCCGACATTTTCATCCATCCATTCATTTTCTATATCCTTTTCAGGGTGACAAGGGGTGGGAGCCTCCCAGCATGCACTGGGCTAGAGACTTGGGACATCCTGGAGAGGTGGCCATGCTGTCAGTTTTTCTTGTGGCCATGATCATAGACTCGACTTCAAATGCTAATTTTTGTGGAGTCTTTATTTCCTTTTCTTTCTGTTAGTTGGGGGTTTCTTATTTGATGTAGAAATCAGATATTGCTATCAGGTAAAATAAAAATAAAAAAACAGTACAGTACTCATTCTTAACTGGCATAGGATTATACATAAATTCTCTCAGAATCTGCAACATCAGCCATTCCCAGCCAGCTAGCGCATCACGTTGTACTTCCTGTATTTTGCCGGCAGCTCTCTGCTGCTGAGTTGAAATATCAACAGTCTCTCTCCAGAATCCTCCACTCTTCCTTATGTATAAGCTCTAGTATGGAACAGCTAGCCTGGCGCTCTTCAAGACAGAAACAAAAAAAACACTAAAGCTCAGTAATAAACATATAACTTGCTTGTGTGACAAAAAACGAAATCCAATAATGACAGTGAGGTTTTAGAAGGAGGTATGGTACATGGCGGAAGTATTTCTCTATGAACAACAGCATGTACCCAGTCCTTCCTGTACAGCGTCTTTCCTAGTAGCCTCACAGACTGCCCCTGTAGCGCCACTAAAACAACAAATCACAGTTTTACTGTTTGTTTACTGATTCAGCAAATTAGATCAAAGTGGAGTGCAGTGAGCTTTTGTCACTTTTGTCGGAGAGCCAGGCTAGCTGTCTCCGGCCTTTATGCTAACTCCATGCTTAATGCAGACATGAGGGTGGTATTGATCTCCTCGTCTAACTTTTAGAAAGAAAGCAGATAGGCGTATTTCTCGAAATGCCAAACTTTTCTTTTAACAATAGCTTTCTTCTAAAATATAACAATGACTAATCAGTTACTTACTCTCACACTGAACAGTAACAGCACTCTTTCTCCCCTATGGATCAGTCAGTCTGTTGAGACGAACAGACATTACTGTTGTATCCTACTTTGTACTGGCCAATTAGTAACCTGTTAATTGGCGCAGGTGCACATGTCTGAATCCAGGGGCATCGTTATTTATTAAAGGATCTCTGCAGACCTCCTGCTGGCTGAAAATAGGCCTCCTTTCGGCCAATTGCAGGTCTCAGGTGTGAGTGTTGTGGCCGCGACGTGTGCCTGTTAGTGCTGGTGAGTGCATTGTAATTAATCTGTGACTGTGATAAGTCTCTCCTCTCTCAGTGTCTGCTTGGGCCTCTCCCATCAGCTGCCTCTCTCCTTCTCCCCCGCTCTGTCTATCTTTCTCACCTCTCCTCTCTCCATCTGCCCGTTTGTCGGTTGAAACATAAACAGTCTCTCCTCCACTCTTCAGTATTGCATGTTTTCTTGTTTTCCTTTTTGTTTGCCCTCCGCTGTTTCATTTCTGGGAAGAAGTATCATAGGAACTTAACCCTCTTTTGGATGAGGAAATACAAATGAATCGGGGTTTGTTTCTGCTGATTCTCTCAGGTGAAGGGCTCTCTCTGAAAAGTGTCCAGTGAAAACTTTTGAAGAAGCTTCTTCTATTAGCAAGAACGTGCAATTTATTTCAATAGATTAAGCCCAGATTTCCTACTCTTAAACAGTGGGATGAAGAAATCTTTAAAGTTCTGCCAATGGAGCACTTGAGTTCAGTCTTGAAGGGGAATGAGAAGGTTTTTGATGAGCTGTGGGCGCCTTTTCTAAACTACCTCCCTAATTGCACAGCAGACCTTGTACGCAGGGGCCATTGCACTGTGGCCTGGCATCCTCCCAGCTCCCCCATGATTATCTGATGCTCTCTCTCCTGGGTATTTTACTGTTGTGCGTTAGCTGTGTACTCCCTGATCTGCGTAATGCGTCCAAGTTCTGAGATCTCTTTATGATGTCCTCCCATGTTATGTGTATGTCTACATGCCATGCTGGTTTTTTTGGGGGGTCTGTGATCTGCTTGTATCTATATTTGCTGTCATGTGGGTTTTGTTTCGTATTACATTCTGTTTTCAATAAAATATTGTGTTAAATTCTCCTATTTCTGTCTGGCATAAATCAGAACCATGTGGGTGGACCAGATTTTGTGGCTCAGCTCAGAGCAGGCAGGGAAGTCAAGCTGCACCAGGCAAGATTTGGGTTTGCACTTTGAAAGGATGACTTTTAACAATATCTTCTTTCTGCCATTTGTACTTGATTGTGGTGAAACATGAGCTGCATGTTGACAGACAGAGATTCCTCCATTTATAGTTAGACAGTTTTCTTATCTGGTTAAATTCAAGCATATACTGTATAAATTCATGTTTTAGTTAGATTTTTTTAGTTTTAGTGTGGAAGTGTAGATAGGGATAACCTGGTGTTAATTAACAGACAATAGTCAGCTGGATGGGGTTGTAGCTTTGGTCTGGATTAGATTAGATTAGACTTGAAAGTGTAATCTACAAAACATCCAAACTCTCCATCAACATTTTCCCTACTAAATGGACGTGTGAATATATTGGCTTGAGGCACAAGAAAGCTGGATTTAACTGGTTTTTCTGACACTTGGCAGCAGTGGAAACAAGCTGTAAACACATAATCGAGATATTATCACCCTATAAAGTCGATAGGGTGAAAATGTTGGTAAACAGTTGTCTCGTACACATCCGGCTGATATATTGGATGTTCACCAGCTAGTCGATAACTCTGTCTTGCTGCTGTTTGGCGCTGGGCAGGTAGTGTACCATAGTTTTTAGAGCTTTTCCTTCTGAAAACAGCTGCCTGCTGCTACTGGAACCACTGATGATGAGAACTGAGAGAGTGAACCAAACGGTAAAATCGGCTTTAGACTGTGGAAGATGATAAAGCAGCCACAACAAACATCGTCGCATCAATTCCATGAAAGGTTCTGTTGATTCAGTTTCAGTTTGTGTGGTTGGTGCTCTTAGCATTGCATGGCTATCACTGAATGCTACCCAGGTACCCGGTGCTGTTTTGCTTATTTCATCTGAACTGATGTTTCTTCTGTTAGTCTTATATCACATCACCTCCTTTGTACCACTGGGGGTTTTTTTTCCAAGCAAAAGACCTAAATGATGTGTTAAAAACAGCCACTGTAATAAAATAACAGTTACTACATAGTTATATTAAAATATGGATCCTTACTTTAATTTGCAGCCTTACTGAACCTTATTTTGTTTTCTTATTTTGCTAAGACCTGATCTCACAGTGAAGATACATGGAAAAGCAAGAACCATCAGAAACAATAAGACAACCATGTATTGTGTGGTGGTAACCTCACATTGCATGGAGGACGGGTACCTGTAGGTGTGCGTATATGTGTGGGTGTATGTGTTGAGCAAGGGTAGCCACAGCCCTTCTGAGGAAGAAGGCCAGCGGAGGAGGAGGGGAAGCAGGGAAGATGTAAAAGAGAAGGGGGTGACAGACAGCTGGCAGACTCCTGCTGGGAGCTTCATTTGCACCAAAACAAGAGTCACACTGCTTCTTCAGTGGGTAAGAAAACTGGTTTGTTTGTTTGTTTGTGGGTTGATAATGGGGTTCATTGTAAGCAGAGCACACCAACAAAACAGACAGCATTCCACGTTGTTACTCCCGTGATCTCGAACAGCCATGTCTTGATTTGTGTACATCAAAATAGACATTTTGTCTCAATCAATCTGTGTAGTGTCCAGTCAGAGCCTCACAAGTTTATCCACTAAAAGAAACATTCTGCCTCTATCTTCAGTAGGAGGTCAGTCCCCTAGATGAGATGATACAGCGGAAACCTAAACATCAGTGGCAGTGATGGAGTATAGCGGCGGCAGCTGAGTTAATGAGGCAATATCTACTTTGTTTGCAGAATATGAAAGCTTGAATATATTTGAATATATCTATAAATATCCCTGCTGAAGTCATACATTTTTATTAGAGAATAAGAGAATATGTTGTCACTGTTTTCTGACCAGGTTTCGCAGTCTGAACTATCATCAGAGAAACAAAAGGCTTGGAGGAAGAAGCTAATAAACGTCATTATGTCACGGGTGGATACATACATTGGAGAAGCTGATTAGCCAACGCATAAAACCTGGATATCTTTGCTATTTAAGATGAATGTACTGTACATCAATGAATGTAGAATGGCAGCTTTCGCTTATCTTCACATTTCTTACATGTTCTTTTCCTCTTTGCCTGTTCAGGCAAGATTTTTCTTAGCGAGAATGATTTAATTAATCTCTTTTTTCCAGTTTTGTGTTTAGTAGTGACCTACCTAAAAATTATTTTTCATATGGTTAAATGAAAGGAACTTTAGTTTTTATCTTCACTCACAAGCCCCTAGTTTAACCGGATTTTACCTTAAGTTGCCGACAGAAATGATTTGTAGAATCTGGGCTGTAGGATGGGACTGTATGTGGTTACTGTCTTATTACATGCAGAGGTAAGCAGAGATCACACGGAAAGTTTGGTTATGGTTAAAATAAAAATAGATACATAAGAGTCTAATTCCCTTGCATCTTCTCACTAAAGTAAAAAATAGCCATCAATTTGCACTCGTCTGTGTATGAAGCATTATTCCCTCCATCCTCTACTTGGACATGGCCTACGTTTTCATAAGAGACATCACAGTGACACACTGAGATCTAATATGACATGGAGGACGGACCAAATCGAGTGGATGAATCCCATTGCTTCTATATGGGCCATTTATTCACATCCATCACTTTCAGTTTGGATCATTGGGAGCGGGGCAGACTGGTGAATTTATTAGTCGTCTTCCTCCTCAGTGGGTTCAGGAGCACAAGAGAAAGCCGAGCATGCAGCACAGACAGGTATTCAACATGGGAAGAGTCCACAGTGAAAGACCGTTAGACATCAATCAGAGTGGCTGCGTGGCATGGCACACGGAGAAAATATGGTGTTTTATTTGGGTGAACTACTCCTTAAATTTTCATTAGGTTGGTCAAAGACTGTGATTAGAAGAGGAATAAATAATGTTTAAACAACAAATCCAAAGTGTAGTACAGCAGTCATGAGATTTTCAGTCAGTTTATTCCTTTAATTTCTGTGGTGTAACTTGTTTTCTCTTCAGATACTGTTTGTTCCTCTCTTCTCTGTTAAAATAAAGAAAGAATAGGAAGAAGTGGGTGTTGATTTTTCTAGGAAAGAAAGAGATTTTGACAGAATATCCTTGCAAAAGAAGAAAGAGAGAGAAAGCAAATAGAAGAGCAAAAGAGACATGAAAAGAAGGAGAAGAGGAAAGAACATGAGATAGCCTGAAAAGAGAGGTAAAGAAGGAACTACACACAGAGAAGCATGGGGGAGGGGGTTAGGAAGGACCGCTCTCCTTTTTTCTCCCACGAAAAAAAAGGCAGAAAGGACAACTGGAGGATGACAGCAGGGTCTGCAGGCAGCAGCCTTCTGAGAGGATCATGCTGCCTGTCAGGCCATCACTTAGGACGTCATAAATTCTCTCTCTTTCACACACACACACACACACACACACACACACACACACACACACACACACACACATACACATTAAAGCAGACAGCTCAGTAGGACCTGTCTGAGGTGAACACGTGTGAACGGATTAGAAAACACAGAGGTCAACAGAGGTTGATGGACACACTGCGGTACACAAAACACACACACAAACACTGATACAACAAGCCTTGGTTGCCATTCAGGTAAAAAATTTAAAGGTGTAACGTCTCTTAAAAAAAATATGTTCTTACACAACTTGTTTACCCAGATTGTTTTTTAACAACATAACAAGGGAAAGAATAAATTGAACATATACTAACTGCTGATCGACAAATGGATGTGAAACATATCTGTAAAATGTTAACACATTTCACTAGTTTTCCTTCTGATATTCACTCCTGGCAACTGCTCAGCATTTTTATGGAAAAGCAACTCAAAGTACTTAGAAAAGGTTATTTAAAGATTGTGGCCTTTGTTGAATAGTGGTGGAGTTAAGGTTACAATCTGTGTTATCCACCAAAACACAATGTGTTCATCCTTGATGTCTAACAAACATGTTGAGCTCATTTACCTCCTCAGAGAACATTTGTAAAGCTGATTAGTAAAATATTTGAAATCCTACATCGTTTCCATCTATTTATATTGGCTAGAATCAACTCCTCCCCTTCATTTGTTATCCCATTAAACTTCTCTGGACATCTTCTTTGCCAACTGTCGATCAGTGGAACAACCATCAGGGGAATGTGTATTCCGTTGTCCCTGTGCTCTTGCCTGTATGTGCATGGTACAAGTAAAGCAGGGGACCACTTTTAAAAACACTACTCCATAGCGCCTCTATTGGTCAAAAAATTCTCAAAACCACAGTTTCTACCCAGCCTTTAAGGTTCAGGCCGGCAAGTATTCTATATTCTATTTTTTTTAATGTCAACAAATCTGAGGAAAACCAAACCAACAATGAAGTGATGCTGCTAACAAGTAGTGTATGTGAATCCAAAGCCTGATATATCTGATTCAGTCTGTGCCGTAGAACTCCACTGGTGTCCAAAAACTAATAAAAACACATCATTGAGCCCCTGGTGACATGTTCCTTCATTACCATGAACACACAGACACACCGTAGTTTATTTTGACTCAATCTTGCTGCCATAAAATGTGGATTAATTCACCGCTGAAAATAGTCCCCGACAAATGCACTGTTCCCTCCTGTTTGAGTGACATTTTCGACTGACATTTTCACCCAGATTCTAAAAAAAAATGATTGACCATAAGAAAAGCAGATAATAATGCCAGCATGATCCTTGAACTCATTTTTTTAGTAGCTATAACCTAACAACAATTGGTAAGCACACTGGTCGTCTGTGTCTATATCCTGGGCTTTGGATGGCCAAAAATCCGCCCTGACTTACTCCCCGCACCTTCAGTGAAACAGAGGGATAGCAACACTTTCCGAAATGGAAAAGTGAATGTAATGAATTGACAGTGAATCTAATCCAGGCAGCAGCTAAAGTTATTCCAAACATAAACATATATCAATGGCATATTAACAATTTTTTTGTGTGTGTAATAGAGCTGGAAGGGGAGATAGCATCATTCTTGCTAACAAAATTATTTCAGCAGATACATTTTTACTTGGTACCCAATGTACAGAGGAGGAGCAGTTATTTCATTATCACCCAATCTGAACCAATAGCCCACTGTGTGTAAGAATCAGTCAGATATCAGTCAAATATAAGTTTAAGCAGGCAAACTCATAAGTGAGGTGTATCTAACTATTCCATGTCAGCGGCGGCACCAGTGTGTTTTCTAAGTGTCCCTGCTCTTGTATCCAGAGAGGGCCAAACCTCTCCAACACACAGCAAACATCAAGAAAGAGCCTCCTCATACCACTCTGTATTCATTATCTTGTTCTATGCTACACTAGGTGTGTTGTGCTGTGATGTGCTGTGTTGTTCGGCGCCACACTCTGCCGTGTTGCACTGAGCTGTGTTGGTGGTGTATACTTCCCTCCCCTATGCTGCGCTCCCAATCACTAATGCAACAGAACATTAGCATAGTGTTTGATGTTGAGTTAGAAGACATTTACGCTCTATGTTTAACAACTGTGTCAAGTGTTTGCCACATCTATTTACTTCTATAACAAAATCAAACAATGCACACACAGGGCCATAATGACACCCCGGCTGTGGAGGATGATGAGAGGAGGAGAGGGGAGAGAGAGAGATAAAGAGTGAAAGGAAGAAAGAGAAATAAATGAGAGAAGAGCCCTCCTTCTCCAGCGGTGTAGAAACAGCGAGTGCTGTGAATCAGCAGCACTGTGTGGAGACTGTGGTGTCTACTGCAGGTCTTCATTAGGGCACAGCTCAGACAGAAAGAGCCCACTCCCACCCAACCGAGCTATTCAATACATGTTTTGTTTTTCTGCCGTATTTTTGAATTACTCTGCACCGGTCTAATTCCAAGCAAACGAAAAACGTGTGTGTCTTTGTGTACGTGTGTGCATACTGCATATGCAAATATGATCCTTTTGATTCTGATCTGAAAAAAAAAATTCAATCTGTTTGCAAGAATAACATTTTCTTGCAAGTTTATGTAAGAATATAATGCAGATAAATGAAAGCCATTCCATTTGTACATTTGCAGGAAGCCTGAATAGAAAGAAGAGACACAAGCTCCAGGATGTTTGCATTTCCTGGTTTCAGCACAGAGAGGTTTGAAAAAATGTCTACTGCTTTAAGTATGTGTCAGCCTCTCACCTGAAGTCAAAATTTCCCATGAAGCTGCATTAATGAGCTGATTGACTGGTGGATCTGATTGTCTACGTGTAAAAGCTGGTTAAAAGCCAAAGATCAGCTTCTTGCAGGAATCAGCTGTCAAGACCCAATTAGGGCTTTGTGCCTTGTTGTTTACCCTCTGATGTGATTGTTTCATCTGTTACAGCTTGGAAATAAAAGCTTTACAGTGCCATGTGCCATGCTACAGGAACAACTACAGGAATTCTGAACATAATTGCAGAAGACTTGCATCTATTATAGGCAGGAACCGTTACCTTATTAGTCTTTGCCAGCTAGCAAGGTTAATTTGTCAGTATGGCATAAATTTATGGAAAGCAACCCCGGAGCAGGGAAAAATGCATTTATGTGTTCATAATTTACAAGACTAACAGTATGTCAACATAGGAGGTGTTTCAGCCGTGGTTTTCAGTCGTCCGTCTCACATCTGTGATGAAGCAGATTTGCTTCAACTTTAAAATATCTTGCTTTTTTTTCTCGCACAATACGTAAATAAATGCAATTCCAAGGTATTTTTACGCTTCAAGTCTAATTTCTCCCATCTTACATGCGGAACTACAGTGACTTTGTTTAGGGCTCTGAGTGCTGCCAAAACATGGATGACCTACTCTTAATAGTGTGCCTGAATGCACCCTTGTAACTACAAGAGAACTCACACCACCCACGATCTAACTGACTACACGAATATTTGTCACAAGTCCCTGTGAAGAATACAGGCTCCAGAATATAGGACTGACTGAATATATTATATGTGTTTTGATGTTTCTCTTTATTTGATATTTAGTTTGGGATGACTAGATAATAATTAATCTATAAATAAACATAATTTTTTATAAAATATGTAAAGTCTTTTCATTGCAGTTGTGTGTCCAAGATTTATTGCCATGCACAGCTGTGTATCATCTATATAAATGATGTGAATGTGCTCAAGTGACTATGTTTGTGTTGGTTTTCGTGTTTCTTCTCTCCACCATGAATTCCAGGAGGTGAAGGAGGGAGATAGGAGAACCCAGAAAGAAAGAAGAGAGAGAGAGAGAGAGCGTGAAAAAGGACAGACAGCTCCGTGGAAGGAGGGAGATAAGATGGAAAAGGTGAACAGCAAGGCCTGTGACAGCCGATGCTGCTTCAGATTGGACAGGTGGAATTTAATGGAATGAAGGCAGGACTGGGACGGACTGGTGGGAAGCAGTACTATGCTGGGCTGTCACAAACGTAAAATAAAATATCTGTTTTTTATTATTCTTAATTTCCAGATCCATCATATGCTAAATATTACAGAAGCTATTTGAGAAGCTCGCCAATCCCGCATCATTGCTGCAGGATTTTTTAAAATAAAAATGGTCGACATTTGCAGAGAAAAAAGGAGCAAAGTCTGATATTACTATTATATATAATGAAACGTGTTGGACTGCATTTTTTTGTTTCTACTTAAACATAGAAATTGCCATCAATAGCAGTAAATACTTCTGCCATGTCTCATCTTTTTATACACACGTCATAATGATCTATATCTGCATTTTATCCCTGCAGTCAATACCTAGCCATCATCCTGACCCAGCACAGTGTCTCAGATGTGGGGCTGTGTCCAGTTGTGGCAGGTGTTTCTCTGTTTGGCTGTCAAGGACAAATGGTGGGAGATGGGAGGGTCAGTTGTAAGTAACGAAGAGCAATCTGTTAGGCATCTCTCCTCCATTCACCTCCATCAGCCACAAGCTAAATGAGGCTATAGTCACTCTGGCAACCAGGGCTGTACATCAAATAAGACTGCTGATGTGTGTGTTGCTTTTGTGGTTGTGTGTGTGTGTGTGTGTGTGTGTGTGTGTGTGTGTGTGTGTGTGTGTGTGTGTGTGTGTGTGTGTGTGTGTGTGTGTGTGTGTGTGTGTGTGTGTGTGTGTGTGTGTGTGTGTGTGTGTGTGTGTGTTTGCTCCACAGGCCTGTGTTTTTTGTATCTTTACAGTATGCACACATTTATAGGTCGCCTGTGTGTGTGTGTGTGTGTGTGTGTGTGTGTGTGTGTGTGTGTGTGTGTGTGTGTGTGTGTGTGTGTGTGTGTGTGTGTGTGTGAAACGTGTGTGTGTGTGTGTGTGTGTGTGTGTGTGTGTGCGTGTGCTCTGGAGCAATGCCCTCTGAATCTCTACTTCCTGTATTACAATCCAGTAGATGTGGGCAGTGGCCAGAGACCTCTTTTCTTTGATATGAATAGCAGCCAAAAGGTCTTGGCTGGAGGCTGATATATGTCAATCAGCTTTTTTTTTTTATCCCTCACACAGCAGTGGCAGCAGCAGCAGCAGCAGCAGCAGCAGCGTCTGCCGTCCTGTCCGTCTCCCTCACCTACAGCAAATCCCTCCCCTGCACTGATAACACTCCAAATAACAGGTGAGCGACTGCTGGCAGAAAGGAGATTGCCTGACCTTATTGTTTGCCTTCACCACCTCTTTGTTCTTCACAAATAAAGGGTTTTTTAATAAACTGAAAGGTCCTCTGCCTTGGCCCATAGAGAAAATGAAAGGGGGCAGTGAGGTATGGTACAATGTGGCAGGGAAAAAAGAGCAGCTCATCAGAAAATAACAAAGGTGCAAGTTAAAGATAAGGCTCCTGTCAGAGATTAATCCAGGCCTGCTTGATTGTTTTCTTTAATACCAGACCTGCTACAGCAAGCGATAAGTTTGCTGAGTAATTTGGTTTTCTAGGGGACGGTTAGCGAGTGGGTGGCTGGGTGCTCGAAATAATATTCAGGTGTACTCTATAATTGATTTCTTTTTTTCCTACTCCTCAGTTCTCAAAGAAAAATGAGATGAAACTCAAAACTGCTTTGACTCGCCTTTCTGTTCACCCCGCTCTTTCTCTCTCTCTCATTTTCTCCCCCTTTTTTTGCTCTCTTCCCTTCTCTTCTCCCTTTCTCCTTTGGATTAATAAACTGGCTTTGTTCAAGACAATAAAGGGAAGGAGAGAGTATGCTTGAGGAAGCAGTTTTCTCTTCTTGCTAGCAGCTCCATTGTGATGGTTTCTGAAAGTAGCAGAGAAGAGAGAAAGACGGGTAGCACACGCTGCAGATAGACAGCACAGTGTGTGTGTTTGCCGTGCGTGTGTGTGTGTGTGTCACTTTCTGATGAGTCGGAGGAAAATGAATGCAAAGAACAACAGATTAAAATCTATGAGTTCGGGATGAAACGCGCGGACAGTCACCCTATGTTAATATAGCTGCAGAAATAAAATATGTGCATACGATGTGTGAGGGAAAATGAGTTGATAAAAATGCTGCCTAACTTATCTGAAAAGACTTTTTAATTTTCTGCAGCAATTACCATCCTTTCCCCTTTCCATCACCTCCCTTAGAGATCATTCTAGTTAAGTTTCTCTCACTTGCTGTATAGGAAATGCTCTGGGAGACATACTTTCAATTAGATTCCTCTGAAAGACAGCAGACTCATAAGACAACACACACATCAGCTGTGGGCAAAGTCCCCCATATTGTATTTTGGTTATTTTATACCTCAAAGGTGAATAATAGGCTTTTGCATTTTTGAAAAGTAGATTGGCATACAAGCAACATCTCAGTGAAATATTTATCGTCAAATCAATCATTCATCATCATCATTTCCCAGCCTCAGCACTGTGCCTTACTGCTGTGGATCTGAATAAACAACTTGTTTTTACCCTGAAAGAGGAATTGGAGAGACAGACACAGAGGGGGGGAAAAAAACCTAATATATTTCATCATTTTGCCATTTTGATGCCAGAATTGATCCACCTCCCAAATCCCTCATCTCCCTGCCTCTCTCCTCCCTTCTGCACTCTCTCTCTTTCTCTGTCTCTCTCTCTCTCGTCTCCATCCCAGCCACTTCTGGAGAAGATGGCCTGTACTCTAGGGCTGTTTTCCAATTATGGCTCAACCTTTTCAGAGAAGGTCATTATAATTAGAGATCCATTTAGCTTTTCTGTGAAAAGCACGAAATAATTTTTCTCTGATTGTAGTCCTTGGAAGAAGAAGGGAAAAAATGCTGCAGTGCTGATCTCAAGTGGCTCTATTATTATGGTTGGGTGGACAGGTTGCATGCATTAATGGCTACACTTGGGGGGGAGACTGGCCTTTTGCACATTACTAGCGCATGAATAGAAAAAGACATCTTCGAAATAGCTCTCCAAATCAATACCAGGCCTGTACGTGTCTGTGTGTTCACCTCAGCAAAGAGAGGATAATAAGCAGAGGAGGACTTCATTGGGAGTGGAAGTTTCTGTGGAGTATAACCTGTCTGAAAAAATGAATTCTTCATGTGTAATCTGAGAAAAAAATTATTCTACAGCTATTGAGTCCCGTTTGAACAGGTCTGAGCTTGCTGAGATTGCCTTTTTAAAAGATAGTAACAAAAGTGATCCTGTGGATATACATTTCTGTTTATCTTGGACCATAAAAGTGAAAATATACAGTGTGAAACTATGAGCAAGTAAGCTAAGCAGTCAAACCTAATACAACCCTTTTTGGATGCCTTGCTTATTTGTTCTGATTTCACATTTTTTACCCTCTTATACTAATAATTCTCGCACTAACTACCTCGACACTGCAATACAAGAATGCTTCGTTTTTGATTTCCATGTCTTCTACATCAGCTGGAGAGGATGCTGACTATTTACCTGAAACATGCAGCTTTAGTGTCAATCTTTAGCACAATATCATTCAGTAACTGCATATTTAGGACATCCTTTTACAAGATTCTTGTGTGCATGGAAAAACAACGTATTTTTTCATTTATTTGGAGGACTTCTTGGAGACGTTGTCAACACGCTTGTGGAGCCAGCATCAGCTTAATATGCCAGCTAGCTACAGCTGATAAAATCTGTTAGCTACAATTGTCATTACAGCTTACAAAATCAAGAGATGCCAGTTTCAAATAAGTAGCCTGCATTTGTCTGCCTCTGTCTGAAATCAGGGGCCCCATTGTTTCAAAAAATACCAGGATTTTTGAGTGGGTAATCTGCCGTCACCACTGTAAACTGTGTTGTACCATACTCTAAAACTTGACAGAGTGACTATGGAGTAAGGCTAAGCAGTGGGTCAGTTCTGACTTTAGCCAGTTAGTCACCTGCCTAATCTCAACTGTAAGTTGATATTTTGTAATGAAAACCAAGTAGAAATAGCATGCCCCACACTTGTTGTACTGTTTCCACATTATCCAGTCCATGATGAAGGAATGTAATGTTCACATTCATCCAAAAGCTGGTTTGTTCCATTCAAGGATTGTGCTTTTCACAAAATATACTATCCTGTGGTTATGGACAAAGATCCTAATTTGGAATCCCTCTGCAGCCACACACAGATAGGAAGGGGATCTGTGCAGCATACAATCTATATAACAGTATGTTTTCTCCTCTCTGTATTACAGAGCAGATGGCTGGGGACCAACACTCCAAAGTGGTGGAAACCAACTAATTGGTTTGAGGGAAATCGATATGGTGCTGGCAGCAAACCCCTCCTTTCCCCTTAGAGTCCATCAGTCTTGCTCTGCAATTACCCCATTGATTGGCCAGTGCTAATTGCAGGTCTCATTATTGCAGGTTTCAGCCAGTTGCCATCACAGCAGCTTAATTTAGAGGTAAACAGTGAAGAGTAACTGCAGAGCGTATACACCTTAGCATGAATGATCGCATACAAGTGGTCTATACCAGTATATCTGTTCCTGATCGTGATAATGACATATTTTATTGAACCTTATAACCTTGTGGGAGAGTTCCCTGATGCTCTAAAGCAGAGGGAAGTCAAAGGTCAGGTCAGCTTCACAACAGCAACCTTTCAGCTGTAGGGTGGTAGTGGACTGTGTAATACTCCTACGTAAAAGTGAACAATTACTGAAATGGTCTGAAGCACTTTTTTTAGAGCTCTACAAAGGACATAATATGACCACAGCTTTACCACAAACAGCATGTACATCCGCAAGCCAAGCAACTGTGAGCCCCAAAACACATTTGCCTCTTCTTTCACTACTCATAAATCTCTGGTTGCCAAGTGTAAACTGGCTGGGAAATCTGCATGTGCTGCTTATGAGATCACCAGTTAAACATTTGTAAATAGTGCCTAATTCGACTCCTTTTTAATCAGAAATAGCAAAGTTGTAGAGCTTCCCAAAGCACTGCAGCCAACACCCCCCTCTCAACTGGTGACTTCAGTGTACCCAGTCAGCTCATGACTACTATGTCATGTCTCCAGGATCAAGTTAGACCCAGCACAAAATTAGTTTTTGTGATCAATTTAGAGTTACTTTGAGTTGCAACAGCACAGTGCACGAAATGTAAATGTGCAACGAAGAGCATTTTTGGTGTAATGATGAACAGTCCCTGAATGAATGGTGTCTTTCCCATTTGGATCCATCACTTTATTGGCTCATTTGAACATGTTGTACCTATAACTACAAGATTTCTGTGTCTATCTGAAGGCAACATGTGTTGTCAGTTTGTGGAAAATATATGTTACATAGTAAATACTGAATATTTGGCCTCTCAGTGAAGTGATTTGGTTTCAAAACATTTGGACACTACAGACTGTTTTTGTGGTCATTTTGTGCGTATTTTATGGAAGCTCAAAAAACAGTAACACAGCCACTTCACCATTGTGGGGAATATGATAATATGGAGCGCAATGATTTATACAGACACAGCTTCTCTATTGTTAAACTGAGTGGCGGGGTTAGCACATAATGAGAAAATTTAAAATTTAAACACAGTCGTAGTGTGTTGAGCTTGCCAACAAGGCAGCAAGTCCACCAACCTAAGCAACCATATACGTTACTTGTCCCTACCCTCTGATACAGTTCATGGGAGCGTTTCCTGAATTAGTGCCCCTAGGACAGCCAGAGATATGCCACAGACAAACTGGTAAAAATCACTGTTGAACAACAAATAACTAACCCTTTTATGATGTGACGATGTTACGGTAAGGGTTTGGTTAGGTTCAGGCACAAAGACAACTTGGTTAGGTTTAGGGAAAGATCATTATTCAGGTTAAAATAAGTACTTTTTTGAGGTTATAGGACCTTTGTCATTATGGTTACAAGATTAAACACATGGTTAAGGTTATAAAACGATGGGGTCATGGTTAAAAGAATCATTGACTGTTGTTTAGGCAATCACAGCTCCTGGTCAAAGTTAGGGAAAGACCGTGGACTGGTTTATTATACAGAAAATCTGCAGTGACTTCAAAAAATAATGTGTATAGTACATTTGACCAAAACTGTGATCTTTCCCTAACCTAAAACAAAGTGCTTTTGTTGCTTAAAGCTGACCACAGACAGGACTGTGGATACGAACCCCAGTCTCTGGTATGACAGTCATGCGCTGTGTATGTCTGCCATCCGCCTCGACCATCTCCTGGCAAATATCCCGCCATCAATAAATATTCCTTTAAAAGGAAATGTTGCCTCTGCTCAAAATCCAGCCACTGATTACACTTCCACCACAACATAAGTGGAAAAACAGTTTCGTATTACATGAACGTAATCTGTAGGAGACAGGGTTGGACAGTCGGAATGTTCTGCAGAACAATGGGCTTAAACTCCAGCAACTCTGTTCACATTTTTTTCCAATGCCATCCTCTCTACTAATTTCCACCATACTGTGCAATGTGATAAATCAGAATTGCAATGTAGATCATCATTTACAATGATGTAAATATTTGGGTGTGATAATAAATAGTGGTAATTGATTTGCCTAGTATTTCATTTTATATGATTGATATGCTTTAAAATCTGTTCCATGTTTCAGTCTGTTCTGTTTATTTTAGTTGTTTGGCAACTGATTATTCATCGTTGGTGTGATCACTGGTGATGAGAATATACAGTGCAAAAAAGTCTCATAACCAAACATTTAAGCACCACTGAGAGAGTGAGAGACAATGTCCCAGACCAAAACAAAGTCTGAGAAAAAGTTTTTGTTCTGAAAGCAAATTCACTGTACCTTTCTTGAGGAAAGATTCATTTTCATGGAACTAGTTTTGTGATTTGTTTTTCTGTGGCACATTTAACAATACCAACACTGAAGTTCACGCAGCAAGTGAACCCGTGGCAAAAGGACCAAGGTTAAGAAATAAAGTTTCAACACTGAATATGAAGTTAAATACTTTTACAGTACTGATGTTTTTATAGTGGAAGAATAAAGAATAAATGTGTGATTGTAACAGACTAGATTCAGACCCATTCTTACCACAGGCAGAAATGTCCCTTTTTGTTTCATAAAGGGTACAGTATAGTTCAGCCTACTTAAGAGTTAAATGGGGGATAAACAGTAGAAAGATGTGGCTACTACCCTTATTTATTTTTTATGCTTGTAGACTAGATAGCATCAATGTGAGGTAAAAAAAAAACCAAAATAATGGTGATTCAGGTCGTTCACATAATTTTGTGCAACGGTCATTCATATGCACTTTTGGAGGACACTGTACTTTTTAAAGATTAGTCAATTAAATCTGTGTCTTTTCTTCATTATGATGGTCAGTCAGAGCACTTGGCCTTGAGCAGAGAGTCTGTAAATGTAAAATGATTTTAAAATAAGCACTAGGAGGTGAATTGATCAAACTATCCCTGGGTTTGTACAAAAAAAGCACAAATATATCTTTGGGTAATTGTGTAAAATTGTAAGACAAGGCACATTTAGGCCTCCTGTCAGAGTAAATGTACCAGCAAGAATCCCCTTGATCAATCAAGACATACAGACAAAGACATTTTTAATTGATTACATTCATGCACAATTATTCCATTGTTTCTGTTGTACATGTATTTGATTGATTTAAATCAAAATCGAATGCAGTGGTGTGTAGTTTGTTGTTTTCCTTACACACACACACACACACACACACACACACACACACACACACACACACACACACACACACACACACATACACTACAATTAATCTCTTCACACATTAAATCCAATCACTGTAGAGTAATGCACATGCACACAGGTAAACACACACACACAGACACACAAACAGAGTCTCCGCTCGTCCTGTTCTCTCCCATGGGTCTCTGTTAAAATTGACCTTCTCTGCCTTTCATCACAGGAAAATATCAGCCTCAAAGAATAATAAGGCCACCAGACACATTAATTAGAGAGCATCTATTTAGATAAACGTCTGAGAGAGAGACACAGAGAGAGAGGGAATGTAAGGGAAGTTATTAATATGTAATATGAAAATAATTACACCCGATTTTTCTTAATATGTGGAAATGGCACCTCCACATTTCGTTAATGTATTTTTCTGATGAAATCTTTTTATGGACATTTGTTTTGTGGGGGGAAAACATTGTAAACACATGTAAAACATTTTTGTAAAGTTTGCCAGCTTGTTTTTGTAAGCCTGTATTTCCTGTTTGTATTGTATTATTCTGAGTATATCCATGCAAACAAACTCTCAATCTTTCTCATGCACTTCTCAGCTGTGTATATGAACATATATGCATTTGTGTGTACAATTGCATGTATGCAGCCTACATGCTTGAATATGTGTAATTTGCTTTTTTTTTTTTTTTTTTTTTGGAAATCTGCAGGCGCTCTTACAAGCATGTGTGTGTGACCCTCTGTAAATAGGGTTCTGTGCTCCATATGGTCTCAGTCAGAACAGTTTGAGGTAGCATCTCAATCAGGGCTGCTGATTGGTGTTGTTCTCATATGCTGCAGCTGCCCAGGCCTCAACCTGAACACTCAGACTGGGATCAGCTCTGCTTACACCTTTTGCCCACACAGCCAATTGCACAAAAACAGCCCACTCATGTATCATGTGCCTTTGCTTCATAACCATCCCCTGCAGTCAGTGTTGAATTTCTGTAAAGGATGCAAAAAGGGAAAAATGAGACAAAAACATATTCTCTGTTAAACAATTAAACTTGAGAATCTTAATAATCAAAGCATATGTTTAGACACACAGTAATTTCTCCTGGTCTTGGTCAATCCTTTGCTGCCTTCAAGTGCTTTGAAAAAATTGTATTGTATCAAGCACACCTGAATTAAAGTGGTAACTAAGGCAGGGAAAGTGGGAATTTTCTGTCACACCTGAGTTGCAGAAACCTAACATTTGGGATAATGTTTTGTATGCTTATAATGTGTTATATTGTGTCTTATTTTAGATTTTATTCTATGTGAAAAATACGGGGTCATTTCGCCTTCTTTTCTTCACCCTAGAGCACAAACTACGTGGCTCACTGCTGCCAACAAGTGCTTTGGTTTTTTCTTTAATTTCTTTTCTCAATCAATTTTTGACTGTGCGACAGGACACAGGTGTATGATTTCATACACCTGGGGTCTTTGTTTATGTAAATATTTAAAGGAAGTGAAAGGTTTCCTTCCCTCTTATTGCTGTCCTTTATTTGCCCTGCTTTGTGAATGCAGATTGTTTCATTGTTATTGCTTTAATGCAGATTTTCCATCACTATGTAAGGAGACAGACAAGTTGTGTGTGTTTTTGTGTGTGTGTGTGTGTGTGTGTGTGTGTGTGTGTGTGTGTGTGTGTGTGTGTGTGTGTGTGTGTGTGTGTGTGTGTGTGTGTGTGTGTGTATGGGTATCTCTGTGGGTTGGGGGTGGGCTTGATGGTTACCAAGGCAACAGAGATATTTTTTTTTCCCCCTGTTCTTTTACAGCAGGAAGCAGGAAGACTTCATCAACTCTGGACCCCCCCCCAAAACACAAGTGAAACACTTTCCCTTTCTCTCTCTTTCTTTCACTCTCTCACAGCATCTCCAAAACACACAAAAGCATACACCACTCCCAGACCCGTGTGCATACGTATAGGACTGGGGCATTGGTGGGTTCCTCCAATAGAATGAATAAGCAACTATTTTGATTGTAAATTATGCATTTCTCATTTTTTCTAAACGATCTTAAACTGAGGTTCTTTGGGTTTTGGAATGCTGGTCGAATATGACATGCAGTTTGAGGAGGTTGCCTTGGGTTTTGAGAAGATGTGCCCGGCATTTTCCGACATTTTATTGACCAAAAAATTCATGGATTAATTAAGTTTAATTGTTAAGGAAAATTAGTTGCAGGCCTTATGCTGTACATCTGTATGTGTTGTATGTATTAAAGCTGCCCCCCACCAAAGATTTCCCTAGTCAACTAGTAGTCATTAGTTCAAGCCATTAGTGTTTTAGTCATAAAACGTTCATGATATTGATTTAATCATTTAAATATATATTTTTGGGAGGCATCAGAAAATAGTTTGAGTTCCAGGGCTGAGAAGGAATGTTCTTAGTAACATTGTAAACATTGTACAACATTGCAGGGAAATACAAAACCGTAATAATGAGCCTTTAAAATATCGATTTTATAAGCGCATGCACAAAGCGAGCTGCCTGTTAACTTGTAACACCAACACAATAACTTATAATGAGCCTTTAAAATAAAAATGAAAAAAAAAGTTAGAGCGAGCGGCCATGCTAAGTGGCTAACGTCGGGCTGCCTACTTGTTTGAAATGATAAGCCGTGTTTGAGGTCGACGAATGACAGGCGAACGTTTGTCTGAAGGGTTTGCATGTCACCTTCTTGAGGTCGTCCTTTACCCTCTCAAAATGGTCCCACACTTTGGATTTCCTGCCCGACACATGTAATTACTATCTAATAACCACAGGGACCAGCCCTGTAAACAATGTGTGTCCATGACTGACTGTGACCAACCGACCAATTCAAACTCATTCAAATAAGACTCTCCTCATCGACTAATGTTTTATCGACTGTATGTATGTTGTCGTTTTTGTTTTTTTTTTATTAGTCTTGTCTGGTTTTATTTTTTCTCCATTAGAAACTCTAAAAAAAAATATTAGGAGGGAGGAGGGTCAGAAAGGGGGAACACTTATGTCTGATTTTGATTATGTTGTTTTTTTTGCCACCCCACATTTACAGTATCTTTTCTTAAAAGATAAACTGTGAAAAGAAAAAAAACAGCAAATATTTACAACAGTCGCAATAATAATAATAGTGTTTGTACTTTGCAAAGGACAACGAACCTGTCTCCGTGTCAAGGTATTGTTTGTTGTGGCCCACGACTGTTAACTAGCAGCTAATTGGACCATCGTGTCAGAAACACAGAACCACAGAGTACACTTGCATCTTAAGGGTTATTAATGATTAATTGATATTGTAATCTCTTCCAGTAGTCATTCCCTCTATCACTTTATTACGCATTGTAAAGAAAAAACTAAAATGTGTGGTATAGAGTTAGCCTAGGATCAATTTTAATTCAATTTTTTTTTAATGTGTTGGTAACTTGTCTTAATTCATTAACATAATTTGTTCCTCATTTTTTATTCAGTTCTTTGTTCTTTTTTTCATTTCTTTGATGGTGGAAGGAGTTGTACCAACTCAATACTGTTATGTTATTTATAGAAATTTTGTGGCCATTTTTTGGAAATTATCGGGAGGATCTAAAGAAATTATCATTAAGGGAGGGTCTTTTTTTTTTCTTTAAAGAAAGACAAGAGAGGATAATTTTCATACATTCCCTTAATTCTTGATGACACCATGTATTGGAGTTTTGTGTAAAAAATGTTAACAAGAGGGGAGATTTGGGGAAAGAAAGAAAAAAGAGAATGAAAGAAAGAAAAAGACAGGAAGCAAGAAAGAAAACAGAGGGGTCAGATCCATTTATCAACACACTCTTAGGGCAAAAGTGATTTGACATCCATTCAGAGTACACACTATAATACCACTGTACTGTATACTCCATTATTTTGACATTTTCGCCAATAAAAAACAAAAGAACACAGATTTCTCAGCAGGGATCTGTGCGTGTGTCACCTACTCACAAACCTGATTATTTACATTAATAAGAACTTTCCATTATAATGCTCAGCTATTGTGTTTCAGAAAAGCTGCAGTCAGTAATGAAATATAACGTGCGGGAGATGCCGCCAGAAAATGTGACACCAAAATTGACAAACGGGGAAGAAGAGCTTGTGACAAACACCTGACAAAATGACAAAAGAAATGAAAAAAAAGAGCAAAATGACAGAGTGATTGTGATCTGACGTGTCTGTTTTACATGCATATTAAACTGCAGTTGCTATCAGATCAACAGTGCTATTTTGGGCTTACAACATTTAACAAAAAAAACAAAACTGTATTCTTTATTAGACTCTTAGAAATTATGACATTAGTTGTAAATACGTGTGGTCAAAGGGAAATTAAAGGTTTGAGTATAATTCACCATGCTCTTGGTTATCTCTTAACCGGGAAGACTCGGGGAATGTTTAACATGCGGCACTCTGGTTTGGACCTTTTCTTGGCTCCGTGCCTTATGAGTGTAATTTGGATGAGTGCAGCTCGCTTGCCTTTGGGCTCATTAACAACAATATAAACAGTAATTACTGTGATCGCCTAATTAATTCATTTAAAAATGCTGCACGGCGTAAAAGGCATGAGCAAATCTTTTCTGGAGATAACAATTTTACAAAATTATTGTTGACATAATTAGCAATTTCATGTTCCAAAATACAAGTGAAATAATTAAAAAGCTGTACTGTTTTATTATTCAGATTCCTCGCACTTTTCTTTACCCTTTCACTAAGCCTGCTTTCTGTGTGTTATCCTTCTCTGATCCCGTCTCTGTCTGCATGGCCGCTCTGCAGTCCTGATAAATGTAATCCTCCCCTCTGGACACATTCCTTTGTTTTTAGGCCGTTTCTATGCTCTCTTCTGATCACCAAGCTCCACTTATTATAGAATTCTATGCCTTCATTCACAGGGTTTTGTTGGAGTAAAGAATGGTCATTTGGGCCTCCACTGTCCATTAATTCTATCTACTCTATTGCCCAGTTAATTGTGATTAACAGTAATTAAGATTCAGCTGAACAGAGCATAGGTTTTGTTTTGCTTCTGGACAATAGAAATTATGAATGATGAACTCTTTCACTTTCATTTCTTCTTCCACATTCACATCAACGTTTTCTCCAGAAACTATTTTTCAATCAAGTCGGACAATAAGCAGCACACTAGTTGTTATGGTTACTATATGAAGGACAAGATCGGCTCATAGTGGATATTAGCCCCAAACAGGGAACAAAGCACTTCCACGTTTTGTGTCTATAGAAATCCCAATGGCCTTTAATCGTACTATGTCAAAAATATATATTTTTATTGTAAAATCAATTGTTTGAAGTTCTATCTCCTCCAATGCTTTAATGGGACAAAAATTAATGCATAATATGAGAACCACAAGTTCAGAAGCAAGTGACAGAGTGGTTTATGTTACAGGCACAGTCCTCTGACCCTTCAAAACCCCAATTAGTATTCCTGCAGAATTCATTACCACGCCTGGCATCACTTCTTGTTTATTACGTCTCTACTCATTAAAATGAGAGTAGATTTATGGACAGATCTGACTGATGCGGGGGGGCACTACATCAGAATGGTGACAAATCTATACTTGATCCAATGTAGTTTGGCCGATGTTTTAAAAACTGCCAGAAATTAATGGTAAGGATAATTATTTAGATCTAAACAGGGGCAGAGGTTACATGGGCTAACCTGCTTTACCAAAACAGACACCAGTGACATATCAGAGATGTGTGAGGTACAAAATGCCTCCCATCCACACACACACACACACACACACACACACACACACACAAACACACACACAAACACATGTACATGATAAAACTTAAAACTATTTTTTTCTTGATGTGTATTACACAAATATATCTATTGACATAAATGGCCATCTGCTAAAGTGGACTTTGACACCCATTAATTCTAACTTACTATGTCAAGATAAATATCTTATAAATAAGCCTATATTTCCAACCATTGAGCAGGATGAATTAAACCCGTAAAATGTTTCATTGATTGAATGAATGAATGAATGAGTCTGATTTTTGGTACCTGAACTTGTATAAGATGAAGTGAGAGGCACAAAATGGGAATACACTGTGGAGCATAGCACTAGATCTCCACCTGCTGGTCTTAACTAGACACAATTTCATGCCCTGCCTTTAACAGTGAGTGATTGATTGATTGATTCTTGCCACATTTAGCTGTAAATCTTGGGATTTTCTTTCCCAGAAATCATCATGTATAATCAGCTGAAAGAAAGGGTGAGTTTGTATGTATTAGTAAGATCATTTATAGCCCTTCCAAAGCTTTCTGACACAGCAGATCCACAATGACACTTCTCTGCACAGGTATCGTACTAAATACTACAGCATACTATACAAAATATTATAGTAAACCATCAAGTAAAGCCTGAGATTCAGCTTCTATTTTCTTAAAGCAGAGCCTTCTGCCGTTCTGGTTAAACTGTTAAACTAATTTTATTGTATTTAAATGAAATGTCACTGTAGCCTCAGTATGCTGTGCAGATATGAAATAAAATGATGAATAGAAATGAATGAAAACAAAGAAATATTGAATTGAATTTGGTTGGCAGATACTCAGTATTAAAAGACTGATGAGGATCATGAGCAAAATAACATGATCAGGACATTCCTGCTTCTAACAACTCTGGCAAGTGTGACTGTTATTTTGCAATGAAAATATTTGGAAAGCACTGTGAAGCCTGGAAGGATTAATAAAGAGCCCTACCAGGCACAGGCACAGGAACCACAGAAGGGCGGGGGGGCTCTGGGCCAGAGCCTCTGTTTGAAGTGACTGTTAACGTTTCTTTTTGGAAAGTCACAGAGCTCAGTTAATTCTACTCACTGGTCATTTTTGAAATTATGTGCTTTCAGCTAGTGTTAGAGATTGGTCCCCTTGTGACCACTGTTCACCTTTCCTGTGACTTGCACATTTCATGAGGTTTGGCATTTTTAATATTTCCTTATGATTTTTGAGAATTTTCCCTGCGCCACATTACATATTGTTCCAGTGCTTGTGATTAATCCAACACCAGTTCAGAATGTTCTTTTTTGTAGAATGTATAGTTTCCTTAAAACTTGCACACACCCGCTATATACCAAGCACAAGTTAAATCATTGCATGGTAAATTTTGTTGTTAGCCTCAATTAGCCTTGAGGAAATGGACTATCTTCCCTAGTTGCCCGTAGGTGGCGCCAGAGGCTAATTTTTAAAAAAAATCATAACCTCCAAATAGTTAGAGATGACTGAGAGGACAGAAGTCTCACTCTGCTCTTTTCTGAATACTACAAATGCAACAAAAAAACAGATATGTCTTTCGCATTCTGATCCCAGGATAGAGAATTAAAAATGGCAATTTTTGTAAAAACATTAAGTTGTTTCAACAAGTCTAAAGACAAGGTTTATGCTTTGTCCAAGGGCGCATGCGTCATGATGGACAGAATTTTGCAGACTGGAGGATCCTCTCATGCATCACATCGTCTCCATATGCGATCTTTGATGGAACTCACTTCACTGACACTTGTTGGGGATGCATGTGTTCCTGTTTGTCGCAGTTTACCGAATTACCGGCAGATAAAGAAGCCACGTCCGATGACATTTTTAACAAAGTGGTAAGTCTCCCGTTTGAGCGTAGCTATTTATGGCATTTATAGCGCCCATGCCTCTTAAAGACCCTCATTTAGACTCAGTATAGCGGAGTTACGTTGTGGTAAGCTCTGTAGTGTATCTTCTTTACCTGGTTAAGAATGTAAGCAGTCTGATAAACATTACCTCCACATACACTATCGTTAATAGACGTTAAGCTAGCTGCTCTTTTCACTGTTCTCGCAGCAGGTTAGGTCAACAGTATACCGTGTGTAGCTTTGGCGCATCCAAAAGAGTAGCATTTTAGCTTGCTATGCTAATAGAGCTCTGTAGTATACAAACCACTTCTATCTGTGGCTCCGCTCTGATGCCACAAGGTTTCAGTGTTCTGCGGGCTTTTGTTCCATTGTAGTGTCAGTAGTGTCCGTACTGTTATGCTGTCATTGTTGTGATTTTACAAATGCTCTAACGATTTCCTCAAGTTGAGCTGTAGGCGGATACATAGTAAAACAACCAAGCTTTACTTGTACGCAGAGTGTTCTGCTATGGACAGAAAGTTTAGAGGGATTAAGGTTGAAGTATAGGTGTTTTTTTGTTTTTTGTTTTTTTTAATGTGTTTCTGAGGAACCCAAGACCACACAGAGCAACGTCTGGAAAAGATGTAGTGTTTTTTTTGTTGCATATGGTTTGCGCAGAGGCACAGCTGTGTAGTGGGGAGGTTGTACGGTTAAAACGAAATTGGTCGTCCTTGCTTCATGTCGTAGCTTTAGGTAAGCCAGTCATTTCTCACTTACAGCCAGGATGCAGCTGACTTTGCTATTACAAATTACGGCCACAATAGAGTTAATAATCAACTTTTATCACTAGAATGTATTGTGTAGATCACAGTAAGTAGTGTTAAGACACCATAGCTAGACGGATAAATCAGCCAGGGCGATATATCAACTGATATGAACAGGTATTGGTATCTTTGTACGTGGCTGCCAGTAAGTACGAAGAAATTGCTGTTCACAAATGCCAAACTAGGTTTGAGGTCATTTAGATGTGTCCTGCTCATGAAGTATCTTGCTCACAATTCTTTAAAAAGACAAATCCGTGATAAAAAAAAAAAAAACTGTTGGCCAGTATATCAGATTTTTTTTTTACTCGATATCAGTATTGGCCTCAAAAAGCTAGTATTGGACAGACTATAGTTGACACCTGATGTGACATATTAGTGCTACATGAGACTGTTGGGAAAAAAATCTTTTTATATTAAGTGCAGTGTTTTTTGTTTAATTTTAGCAACAATTATTTTCATTATTTGTTACTGTGCTGAATAATTTCTCAAATTATCAATTAATGGTTTGGCCTATAAAACATCCAAAAATAATTAAAAATGGTCATCACAATTACCTTGAGCCCAAAATGACAAAAAAAAAAAAAAAAAAAATCATGTAATGTAATGTAAGACAGGGTAGAGCAGTAATTCTTCACATATGAGAAGCTGGGACCAGCAAATATTTGGAATTTTTACTTTAAAACTGACCTAAATAATACATCCATTTTTGAAATAGTTGCAGATTATTTTTTTGTGAAATCAGCTAATCATTTAATCAACTAGTTATTCCAACTGCACTTAATATACATAAAAAGCAGCTCAAATGCTTGTAGCTTACAACTCTGGTAGATGGAAGTTACAGTCAGTATACTGCTAGAGCAAGTGGGAGTATTTTTACTGACTACACTGTTGTCGACAAGGGGAGATTGTTAGTGTGGTTTAACATTCTTAGGTCAGGTTAGGTCTTAGGCCATTTTCTCTCCACAATGAGAAACATTTTGTCAGCACATCTCTCAAAATCTCTGTCAGTATGATAACATGTTTTATATGTTGATAAAGAAGAAGAAACATCTGGTAGCATTATAAGAGGCACTAGTGCAGTGCCTGTTCAAAACCTGCTTGTTATCTTATTAATAATTCAATATTTTATTAAATCATCCAATCATCATCGTCCAATTTCAACGTCCCTACCTCGTAAGGATATTGATAATGAATAATAGCCCCTACTGGTCAGATACCTGATCAGAAAATACTGGGCCACAAATTCAGAAGGATTGCTGTGACACATACACTCACTTGCCAGTTTTTTAGTTACACCTATATAAATTTTGTCCATCCCATTTATTTGATCTAAGGTTGACAAAATATTAGGAACACAGTTTTATCTAGTTGTACCTGATATACTGGCAAGAGAGTGTAGATTAATTTAATCACTGTGCGTCATAGTAACCTTTTCCCTGATCTGGAGAATCAGTATTTTTACTGAAGAACTTGACTTAAAACTTAAAATATGTATGACATAGATTTATTTTACAACTGGAGTAATATGCAGTTAAGAAAATCGGTGGCAAATGTATTTTTGCTTTAGAAATGAACATTTTTGAAACCTTTTAACGTTAGTCTAAGGCATTTTCACTCATACATGGCCATTAAAAGAAACATATAATTTAAAAAACCTTAGATGACACGTGGTGTAATGTTTTGTCACCATAACAGCAGCGGTGCATAAGTTACTTGTTCTGGGGAATCCATGCTTTGACCAGGCACAGCCATCTCTTGCAAAACGCCGTTTAATCAATGTCGTTGAATGCATGGATGAACCACCCCAGCTCTAACCAACTGTCGGATAATTTTTCTCTTTTTAATTTTCTTCAGAACCACTTATCCGAAACCCTTCACAGTTGACACTGCACTTCCTTGGATCCTCAGAAATACACACATGAAGTTTGAAGTCGATCGGCTGAGTGGTTGTCAAGAAAATCAAAGGATGGACGGAGGGACAGACAGAGATTTTTCCATTTATTAGTGGGATTGCATTGTTTGAGGTGTTGGTTGGTACAGATTAGTAACAAGAAAGCAGTGGTAGCAACCACTTTCTGGATGTGAAAAATAGATTTCTCACCTTATCTCCTGAGTTTATTACATGTACAGAGAGACAGATGTGCCGACATCTGGGGGAGGTTGCACCTCATCAGGCAGCGTGGTTTTCCTGACCACTGTACTCATCATCAGATGGCTGAGCGGGAAGGCATCTCACTGCTACAGTTAGGGCTTAATGGTAGATATGATCATATGTTTTCAGTCAAGCTAACCTGTTTGTAAAACTGAGCTGCAGGTGAATAATACCTAGTAATGTCCCTTTTGTTTGTTTGTTTGTTTGTTTGTTTATTTAAGTAAGTCATGGTTGTGTTGACTCATACCTTTTACTGAAAAAGTACTGGCTTCCGGTCAGGCCTAGTACATTCAGACTAAGTGCATGTAACATCACTATTTTCCATTTGGTTGGTTAAAATCCATATTTCATATGGATTATGCTCCTCCACTACAGGGTGAATATACATCTATGATAGTGTTTATTGCTAATGCAGTTGATTATCTACCTTTGCAGTGCATGTCTATCTTAGATATTTTTGATATTATCTTTTCAGTTATCCCATGTTTTTTTTTTTTTTTTTTTTTTTTTTTTTGCCAGCCATGCCAAACAACCTCACAAAGCATGGAGTAGAGTAGTCAGTGGGAGCAGCTTTAATAGTGTGGCTTTAGAGTGGATAACCTCAGGCTGTGATAAGAGCCAGTTGCACAATGAAATCATCCAAGGTTTGCTGTGAGCCAGTGTTTCTTCTGACCCCATGTAGGAACTCTCAATTCAAAACAGGATATCATGCTTCTGTTGGGTTTGTAGGTCAGTGACATTGAACCACACAGCTCGCACTTGTCTGGACCTCGATCAGTGACATACAATGACCCATTGACCAACTCGTTAAATTAACATACACACCTATTAACAAACAGAGATGCAAGTGTGTGTGCAAGTTTGTGTACACACATTTATGAATACACACGCAAACATACAGTATATTACATATCCACATGTCAAATATAGTGAGTGCAGAAACACACTGGTTGTTTTACTGGTAAATTGAGAAGCATATTTCTTTACAGATTTCCTCAGGTGCTGTACATTTTCTATTAAGGTCATTGGTGGATAAGGAAGTACACTATAAACCCAAATACCAGAAGGAGGGACCCAGCAGTGTGAATACCACTCACCTGGCCTGCAGGCATCTACACATTCCGCTTGGTGAGTGACAGAGTTACAGAAATTGAATTAATTGTCCTTCACCTGATTTAGATTATGTTTGCAGTTAAAAGATACTGTAAATAAGTGCACGACTTTGGGTATATGAGTACACCAGTGTTTAGACATCAAACTTATCTTTAGTATGAAAAACAGCTACATACATGAGTGGATGGCATTCACTGTGTCAGATGGATTTCACTACAGATTTAATTAGAGCAACAGTGATTACTTTTTTGTCAGTTGGCAAAATAGTTTTGGTCATGTCTATACTTCATTTCATCACATTGCTTGCTGTTAGTGCACACTTACTATGGCACACTGCATTTGTTAGTATAAAAGCTTTGGGCAGCACAGTGGTTAAGCATTTAAGCAGTTTAGAGAATGGATGGATGAATGAAGCATAAAAGCATTCTCATTCACTGCTTATTGTAAATTTAGGGGAGAAATCCAGCATGTATGACTTATTGAATGCCTAACCACTATAATATCAGTACTTAATTTGTTTATTGGCTGGACCGCAACAGCAGGGCCAGCCCTATAAACGCAAATGTCGGTGACTGACTGATTGAATGACTGATAGTGCTGCACCATTGGTCATCCGAATTCCGCATGACTAAGTGCTGAAGTGACACCATTGGTTTTTGCTCTTTCAAAATGTATTGGCACAAACAGTTTCTATTGCGTCATCAGGGGGTGTCTACAGGCAATGTTGCCAACTTGGCAACTTTGCCACTAGATTTACTGACGTTTCACACCCTTTTAATTACTTTTCCTCACAAAAGTAACAAAACTAGTGACTTTTTGGACAAACCTTAGCTACTCTCTGTGGAAGAGTGTCACCAGTGAATGTGACGTTGGGCTTTCCCTCCGCAGGCACACATTCCTATGGTTCTCATTCAATTGCACTGCAGCCTGCATAGACATGAATGAGCTTCTAACTTTCTCTCTGAGTGATCATTATAAAGGTAAATGCAGCCAAAATCACAGCACAGCCGTTGCCTTTAACTTATGTGTAGGTGATTTGGTCAGATGATGTTGCAGTTATAAAATCAGGATTTTAGCTGTGCGGAGCAGGAGCTTGGAAATTGCTTGGAAGTGACTCCTGGTTAACATGTCGTCTTAATGGGCCGGGTTTCAGTCACTATTTCATACTTGTTCCACTGTCTGACAACTGAAACAGAAAAACGTGTAATAGAGAACATCTTTATGGGGAATTCAGCCATATCAAATTACTGTAAATGTGAGCACAGAGAGTAGGAGAGAAGCAAACAGATAAAGGGCGCCATATACTAGGTTTTGACCTAATCTTGTTTTTTCTTGATCAGGAGGTAGCTGTTGTTTAGGAAGCGGGAATTTCTAAGTCAGTCCAACTAAGGCTAATTAGTCTCAGTGTAATAAGTGTTATATCATAGTGTTACCTTCATGACACTCGTTCCAAATTATTGGCCTGGAGCCAGGATGGGGAACTGATCTCCATATTCTGATTGAGGTTGACATCATTAGTCAATTCAGAGGCTCTTGAATCACTTGTGGTCAGACCCCTAGCCTAGGATCAATGTACCTTTGGAGGCCAACAGGAGCTGTTTCCCCTGATATCAGAGCTCCAGGTTTCACAGCCTGCTACCACCACTATGCAGATCTGGAGAAATAATATATATTATGTATTACAGAATGACAAATGATCCTACAATCATACTACATAAAGTATAATTTATTACAAAAATCTAGTGAAACTACAACTACTTATCTTACTTCTAATGAATGATAAAAAATGGCAGTAGTGAGCAGGATGAGAGCAGTAGACATGTACCCTTTAATGGTTCAATGAACATACAGGAATTTAGCCAGAGCTGACAGCATGTCATCACTTTCGCGTTGGTTGTTTGGTTTTCTTTGGCTCTTTTTCCTTATCAAGCAGAGACACAGTGTGGGAAACAGTGTCTACGTTTGTCTTTCAGTTTTTTTCCAATATGGATAGTTAGAATTGTTGGCATTCCTCTTTGAAACCAAGGACTCGGCTATACAGCAGCTAGATGATGAACCCCCCTGCTCATAATAAGAATGTTGAGTAAGGTTGCTTGTTGTTTGCTGTTTGTTTGCTTTATTTTGTTTTTAAACTTAGCATGACTGCCTTTATTGGCAAGTTAATTTTAAATATTAAGATTCGAGAGGTTGGGAGAACTTCCGGGGGACAACATTTAACACATGCCAGATCGCAACCCAGGACATAGCGGTCACATGGTATGTGCCTTTAAAAATATTTCTGCGATGTCCTGTGAAGAAGAAAAATAACCCTCCAAAATTCCAGATGTCAAGTCTGGTTCTCCATAAAATACCCTTGAAACACCACTGTACAGACAAATATCACAGTAACACTGACCGGTGTCAGTGTTAGTGTACAGAGCTCAGCAGTTGTTCCCTTGTACCTCTGCTCTGCTCGACACAAGCGTGGTTTAGTGGCTAAGACCAAACAGGATCATCAACTGTCATTCTCATGCTTCCCACAGACACGGTGGTGACGGCTTGAACAAGGGAACATGATGTGCTGTCCACCATCTTCAAGAGAAGGCTTGACACACTCCACCCTCTTACTGCATCCATTCATAGGCAGATCATTTGTGAGTGTAGTGTTTTGTGTTGCCAGGTGGCTCACTCATGAATTCCTGCCAATCAGTTTCATATAATTTTTTTAAAAAGACACCCGTTCTGGCCCCAGTAACTCAGAGAGATGGCAGTCATCGGTAAACCCAAATCAAGGTTTTAAAATACCGTCTGAGAAACCTATGGGTGTCATCACTGTCACTACATTCAGACCAGGCTTTTCTGTAGGGATAGTATCTAGTTTTGCGCTTTTGTTTAGGGATGGACCGATCGAACTTTCTCAGTCCTGATACCGATACTGATACCTGGGCTTTGGGTGTTGGCAGATGGCGAGTACTGATCCGAGACCAGTGTTTAATTAATAAGCTGTATGTCTCGTGGAAGAGACTGGGATCATTCTTGTATGTGTAAGGAAAAATCAGGCTTGATTTAAACATTGCTTTCCTAACTTTGTGAAATAAATGTGTGTGTGTGTGTGTGTGTGTGTGTGTGTGTGTGTGTGTGTGTGTGTGTGTGTGTGTGTGTGTGTATAGATAGATAAATAGATTTAGATAGATAGATCTATATATATATATATATATATCTAGATATATCTAGATATATATATATCTATCTAGATATATATCTAGATATATCTAGATATATAGATATCTATATGGATATAGATAGATATGGATTTATAGATAAAGATAAAGATATAGATGTACACATACATGTGCCTTGTATGTACAATGCAGCCTAACCAGCGCACTTTGATGTTGTCCATGGCTTTTTTCATGTTGCTTGCATTGTCCCATGCACATGCACTTTAGTCAATGGTATATGCCACTGATCAAGCATTTCTTTTATGGTAGTCGAAATTGAGTCACTGGTGCGTGATCCATGGAAGTTTTTTGCTTGTAGCACTGCACTTGGAGGCGTACAACTAGTGTTCAATCATTTTACTGTTCAACTTAAAAGTGACTGTGTGCGCATGTCAGAGCTGCAAATATCTGTCTTGAAGCTCATTGCTGGTACATCTTTTAACTGTTCTGATAAATGCTCACACACTTTCTTGTATAATTCAGGTAGAGCGGGCTCAGAAAAATATTTCTGTGATGGAAATCCATACCGTGGTTCCAAGTGTTCAAGCAGGTGGCGGAAGCCCGCATTTTTAACGACTGTCAGGGGTTTTTCATCTATAATAAGGAATTCAAGAACCTTTCCTGTCATTTTGACATCTTGCATCTTTGCAATGCATCTTCACCTAGTTTGGTTTTGTTTGGTGTTCTTCAGCATGATACTTCTGGAGTTGCTTGATTAAGTTAATTGTTATAATTTGCAAATGAACGGTAGGGGCAGTGTAGGCAGCAGACGGGTGAGGCAAGTCAGCAGTGACAGATGTTGTAAAGATGCTGAAGAAGCTTGTAAGCTGCTACCTGTTATTAGAAAGCCGCTCTACTGAACTAACCAACTCACACAACTGTGTATTGTGGCGTAATAATTAGTGGACTTAGTTAGACATCCTGGGGGACATTCGAAAAAACTGGTGCTGTTACTCATCATCAGGTTCCCGCATTGGTGGAATGAAAGAGATATACTCGCCATTGTCATATGGTGCTTGATTTAGTGGCTTTACATACCATCTGCAATGGCGCCTCTGTCACTTTTTCTCCCGTGATGAATTAACAAATTAACAAAATTAACAAAACAGAATTAACAAAATAGTAAACTCCTTGAGTGTTGCCATGTTTGTTTTCTGTGGTGTGCCCTCTAGAGGTATCTTCCAGTAACACGTGTATTACATAGGCAAGAATGTGAACAATTGCGTTCATGACGCAGCCGGTTGTCTATGCGAACGCTTAGTTAAAAAGCGAGTATATATCCGGCCATAAGAGTAAAAGTGAGCACTCTTGCAGTAGCAGCAACAACCTGGATGTAAACAAGGCCCAGTGTGCTTTCTCCTCTTGTAGTAAACTTGACATGTTGGTGGAATTTCAGAAAAACAGTCTTTAAATGTACATGACTGAAGTCGCCAGCACTGATGTTGTGTGGTGATCACTTTAGCTCTCGCAGGTAGACTGCTACAGTAACAATACTGTCCAAAGACTGTTCTCTGCTGGTGGAGTTTACAGCGGTGAACGGCCTCATTAGACAGTATGGCTGGTACTTCACGACTGTAAACTCCACCAGCGGAGAACAGACTATGGACAGCATTCGTACACCTTTCCTTGTGGATACAAACACACAGATCACCACCACGACTCCCACCAGGCAATGAAGATTCCCTCATTGTTTTAGTAGCAAGTTAGCCAATCCAGCTTGATGTCCTGAATATTGTTGTGTAGCCATGTTTCAATGAAAAGAAAGACATAGCAGATCTTCATTTCATGCTGGTATTTCACTTCTCACTCAGCCTATCTCCAGAAGATTCTGTCAGCTGTAGCTGAGTTTCACTGCATAAAAGGTTCTCTTGTTTCATTTGCTCACTTTGCTGGACAAGCACATAACAAGACATACTTACTGTAGGTGGTTGCAATTTTGAGATTAGCCTATACATCCGGCTTCTCTGCCTGTTTTCCTAGTCACCGTATTGTTTCTTTCTAATTAATATCTTTTACAGTTTTTTACAGTTGATAACACGCATTTCTCAATACTTTTAATTGGATGCAATGAATGCTGGATATCTTACACGTATCTGTAGAAGATTGTCAGGGATGGATCAGTCACGCACAAAGATTCTTTCCCAGGTGCACTGCAAGAGAGGACATAAGATCTGATGTGGATGAGAACTTGTGGACAAATCTAGACTATTTTTGTAGCTATCCTATACAAGTATAGGGAAAATGTATAGTTTCTGTATTGCATCATTGGAATGACTTTAGTTTCATTTTGTGCACTTGGAATTACTTTATGCAAAAAAAACAAAAATGCCCCACATAAAATGAGGCACTTCTAATTAATTTTTGCGACATATACTGAAAATCAGCACAATCCATAAAGTTAGCAATAAAGAAGTGTCCTTTTTGTTAATGGAATCCTGGTTTATGCTAAATAAATAAATGATACTTCAGAGACAATATTGATAAATATTGTGTATGCTAATTCTACCAGTTGTTTGTGTTTTTTAGTTCATTGTGTAATGAGTGACAAAGAAGTAATGTTGAGAGACAAATATTGTCAGTGTTCTGGTACAAGAGTTTGTCCTGAGATGTGAATAAAGGTTTTTGGTTGTATCAATGCATTTTGAAAGTGAGATTAACTGTCGTGCTGAGTTGCATATCAGTAAAGAGAGCTGTGTGAGAAGTTTTTAAAAAGTGTTCTCACTATAGAGAAATGTTGGTTACAAATTGCAAAAAACAGTAATTGTAGTTCATGTATCTTCTTCATGTTATACAACATATTGAAAGCAAGCATATAATGTTTAGAGGGATTACATAGAATGAAAAGCAGCTTTAATGTCAAAGTGAGCCTGCAGTTCATAGATGACTGAGTGCTGACACCTGGCCTTGTGATTGGTCAAATGCCATTCTTTGACCCGTGAGTCATCACATCTATGCTATGCAGGCCTGTCGGATTCGTTAGATCATAACAATGGCTGTCATTAAATGTGATGACAGACTTTGCAGTCTGCAGCACTTATTGTTTTATTTCAGAATGCACAAGCTCTGATGGCTTATACCATGAACTGTATTTGCATTATTTGTGGTACAAAGCCTTTTTTTCCCCTATTTCATCTCTCCTTTTCAATGTATTACAACGCGAACCGGTTTAACGAAGCGGAATTGCTCACTTTAACAAACTTATTTGTATACTCACTGTTTTATTACAGGGGACCACAGGGAGAAATTAAAATCAGGCACTGAGTGCGAGTGTTATTGGCCAGTTGGTTTGTTTGTCTTTGTGATATCACATAACAGTTTACAGTTTTTTACCTGTTGACAGTAACATCTCAACAAATAACTGCTAATTTAATAGTCTGGAAAGTGGAGTTAAGCTTCCTAATAGCACTACATTATTTGGAATGTAGAATCATTTGTGCTGGGGATCCACATAGTTTAGCTTTGTATTTCTTATGGTTTTATGCTAAGGCCTTCTTACATTTGATCATATTTATTTTGAGGATTTATTTGATCATATTTAGTTCTCAATCAATGCTGCATTCTTTACCACACCCTTCTGTTGGTATGCCTAGAAAACCACATCTCTCTGCAGCCTCTCATTCTAATGTCAGCTGTACACACCAGCTGGCTGTTATACTGTAACTCAGCTCCGTATGTGTGTCTGTTTGTACATGTCTGTCTGTCCATCTGTTTGTCTGGCATGACTTTCCTCTATAAGGGTTGGACAGAAAGACAGACACCAACTTCCAGTATCTAACAATCTAGTGATGGGCTTCAGGGCCTGATGCTAAATTAAACCATATTTCTGTTCCCTCGTACAAAGTCAGAAAATGATTTTAGTGGAGTCTGTGCTTCATTTGACTGTTTATAGCCACACAGTCTATGAATCAGTCAAGGTCTGTAGAAAACTGAGCCCCAATGTGAACCAGAAAAACCCTTCGGGTAACTGAGATCACACAGTAACACATGAGCCAGGTCTTTCCACTGATTAAGACTGGGAGATGCAATTTAAAGCTCCAAAAAAGCAAGTAAGTGGACCTTTGAGTTGAGATCATTTTGTCACACATGTTTGATATTGCCTTAAAGTGGCTACAATCAATTTTTTTTTTTTTATTATAACAATGGACAACAGTGGATTATCTGACTACTTGTATGTGAAAAGGGGTCACTCGAAGTGATGAACCCACAAAGAATTATCACCTGCACTTCCCCTCAGCTCTACAGAGCATTTTAGCATCTTTCAGCTCATTGTTTTGGTTTTCTAGCCCGCAACTTAACTGTTTTGGTACACTCACACCACTTTCATCTGCATTGTTTTCAGGTGCAGCAGGCAGGAAAGCAAAAGAGAGACATACTAGACATACAGATATCAGGTGGATACAAACACAACTTCAAATGAATGCAAATGTTGCTCTGTGTCTGCTAGGTGTGTACGTAGGCAACTCTTTGCTAATACATTTGGCATTTCAACGTAAAAGGTGATAATACACCGATCATCCACAACATTTAAACCAGTAAGTTGTTTTAATGTAGTGGCTAATTGGTGTATGTTGGTGTTGAAGGTAGGTGAGCTTTATACTCCTGAGCTGTTTGTTGGATGCCCAAACACCTGCAGAAACCCCATTCCCGCCACACCTTTCTGACCTCGGATAAAGGGTCTGTGTCTCGTCATTTCTGTAACTTTCTGAAACAGATTATTCAACATTCACACCGTGATTTAGCAGCTCTGTAGAGGTAAGAAAGGAGCCGAGGACTGTACTTCTCTCTCTAGCTCTCCCTACCATGAATGTCTTCCTGGAGAGACTGTCTGAAGATGCGCACTGTTATCCCCATTTTTAAACAATATCATCTCTCCCCCCTCTCTATGACGGCTGGCTTTTCACACCACATTCCAGTGCGGTCATTGGGAACAACTATGCACACTTTTGAATTCCAACATGGTCGGGCAGCACATCTTACGGTCTTGTTTCGGCTGCCCCAAACTACCCAAAAAATCATCTATTGCAGGTTTAATGAAGCTTTGGAACAGGCAAATTAAGACTTACGTTTTGGATTTGTCTTTGTAAAGGCAGCTTTAGGAGTTTAATCTAAAGATCTTAAAAAGAAATCACATTTTGTGCCAGTTATTGCAACATGCAAGCTGTTACTTGGAACATGAGAGCATTTACTCTCATATTAATTTTGCCACATTCAACTAATTAAAAGAAACACCATACTTGTGACCCTTGCTTGGGCATGCGAGAGGACTGTAGGGCTCACTAATTCATCTGAGATTTGCCAGCAACAATCAGTTGGGAAACAGGATGCTACCGCCATTTGCGATCTGTGTTTAAGCTGTGCTGGCAAATCCCATTTGTAAAACAGGCCACAGTATCTCAAACACCATGCATATGCTAAAAGGCAAAATAAATGAACCCATTCCCAAATGCAAATAGGCCTAAATTTTGGTAAACACCTCTTTCACCATGACCCAGGTGCACAAAGTCAGTGTGGAACATCTACCCCAGTGGACAACTGTCTAAATGGGCAGCAGCTGTGGCATTTCACTGTGATCTCTCTTTGTCTGTATGTCATTCTGCCTGCTCCCCATGTTGCTTCAAACTTATCTACAGCATGGCACAGTGTGGGTTTCACATTAAAAGATGAGTGTTTAGCCATAGACTTTAATGTTAACTGTTGTTTGTGTCCTAACGGAGGCTATATTAGGAAGAGCCAACCTCATCTCCCTGTCCAGACTTTGTTCCTAGTTTATTTACATGAAACAATCCTCTTCTATAAAATTCACTTCCATATTTTTTTGTTCATAATGAATTTCATTTTCAGAATAAAGCAGGATGTATAATCTGTCCGATATGCATGTCGGATGGTCGGATAGTGTTGAATAGCCCCTCCCCCCACACCATCCCAACTTTGCATTTGGAGGTCTGTGTCCAACCATTACTGTAACTTTCCAAAACTATTATTATTAATTTATCCGCAGTTTCCAGTTGGGAAACAGGATGCTAGCACCATTTGTGATCTGTGTTTAAGATGTGCTGGCAAATCCCATTTGTGAAACAGGCCACAGTATCTCAAACACTATGCATATGCTTAGAGGCAAAATTTATGACCCCATTCCCAAATTCAAATAGGCCTGCCGAAGTCTTTTTTTGATAAACACCTCTCTCAACATCAACCAGGTGCTCAAATTCAGTGTGGAACATCTACCCCAGTGGACAACTGTCTAAATAGGCCACAGCTGAGGCATTTCACTGTGATCTCTTTTTGTCTCTGTCATTCTGCCTGCTCCCTTTGTGGCTTCAAACTTATCGACAGCACGGCACAGTGTTGGTTTCCACATATTGCAAATCTGTTTCTGTCACTTTTTAATGTGAAAAACTAAGTATAACACCATGAATGCCTTCCTGGAGAGACTGTCTGAAAATACGCACCGTTCTCGCCGTTTTTAAACAATATCATCTCTCCACCCTCTCTTTGACGGCTGGCTTTTCACTCCGACTTCCAGTGTGGCCGTTGGAAAAAACTATGCACACTTTTGATTTCTGATGTGTTCAGGCAGCACATCTTATGAACTACTTCTGAGAGACCATAAATCAACCTTTACAGCTTGTTTCTCCTGCCCCAACTATCCAAAAAATTAGTAATTGCAGGTTTAATGAAGTCTTGGATCAAGCAAATGAAGACTAGACAAACTGGATTTGTCTTTGTAAAGGCATCTTTGGAACTTGGATCCAAAGATCAAGGAGGTCATCTACAGAATTAAACACCAACAGTATATTTTTTTTTACTAGTTGTCGCTACCATCAAATTTGTGTGTAATCTTGTACAACAGCTGCTAAACTTCACTCTGAGGTCTCAGTGCCATACGTAGACTGATATAGATTTATACAGAGTGAAGAAGAAACAGAATTCACATAAGATACATAGACATGATTACAAATATAAACATACAGGTGAATAGTACCGCAGGCAGGCAGGCAGACAGGTGGAGTCAAACAGATACTGACAAGTATGCATTTTTAATCTGAATTGCTAAAAATTGTATGCACCAAGACACCCTTAAACCACACACTCCATTACCTCACCAACTGCACAGCGGAACCCCTCCATCAATGCCAAACAGATTGTCAGAAGTGGGGGCTTCAGTAGCCGGAGGGTTGTGTTGGGAGAGCTGAGAGGAGTTGTTGAGGTTCACTGACAGGCTTTGGCTTCACACCGTGGCAGGCCAAGAGTCCATGGGGATGCCCTGAATTAGCACAGGGCTTTCCCACTATGTGAGAATGCTATGGTGGCTGGAACACCTGTCATTGCCAGACAAGTGTGAAACCCTGGGTATGCACTGACTTCAGAGGGATTTTTAGGCACCTATAATGCCTATTATTTCAACCCTGTTAGTATGAATTCATAGTTGGTGGTAAAGTAATCAGACAACATTAACTTAAGTGGGATTTGGCATTTCTAGCATGAGCAATTAATTGTTGCAAGTGGGAAAACGCGAGCATAAAAAAAGTACAGACAAATAAGCATAAAGCACAAATAATATGGAGAGAAATTACTCTCAAAACTACTGACAAATGATCCACAAATAAAAATGAATTACTAACATTCTTCCTCAAGCTCTCTGCAGTAAAACAGAACTAATGCAATTCTGCCAGGATACAATATACTGGATACTGGATACTACACAAAAAGCGCTGATAATTACTTGTAATTTCTGAAGAGAACCTTTTCCCTCCATAAAATTTTAGGCCTTCACCTTTCTGTTTTAAATTATTCTGGTTATACAGCTTGTTATATTAAAGCCACATTTATGACCATAATTGACATGTTACATCTACAAACCTTTTTTCCTAATGCAGATGAATACTCAAAAAAAAATGCACACGTCCACACTCAAAAACACACACACACATGACTCGGGCCCACATTCTCTTTATGTAATGTTCCAGTTTGCCACCCGGTGTGCAGTAGAGGAGATGTAGGATGAAAGCTTCTTGGAGCGACAGTTATATGAGAGAGGACTGCTAATGAGTGGGCTGGAAACCGTGACAGCTGGTCTGCCACAAGTAGGGGAGAGAGAGTGAATAAGAGGAGCGGTATACGGGGGCGTATACCATTGCGAATATGGTAGGACGACACCTCGTTGCAGTCGCAGCCCAGTTTTATTGAGCAGATGAGCGAATGAGTGAGCAAGTGTGTCTCGTTCAGACACCCACACTGCCTGGGCTGGTGTCCTAGGAGATTAGCAATACATTGTTACGTCTTTCTCTGTTTTTCCCCCTGTGCGTTATGTTGTTTTTAATACCTGGTGCCATTTCAGTATGCATCCACCCCTGAGATTTTTATATTAGCACCGTGAAAATCTTTCATACAGATTCCTCAGTGACAAGAAGAACCATACCATACCTTTATAGTTAAAAAAATTGTACTCGAGAGTAATTTAATGTACCCCACACATTTTGGGATGCAGGGCCAGTCAGTGTGTGACACCTGTTTGAGCAGGTACAGCACATTACTACAAGGATAATCAAAGATCTTAGCAAAGGTAGCAAACGAAAGAGAGAGAATGCTGTTTTAAAAAAAGATGTATTATGAAAAGAAAACTTTGTTTAAATTTAAGTCTGCTAACAGGCCACTCATTTTTCAGTGTTCATATGTAGTACAGCACCTCATTATGACTTTTAGAGATGGAATATGTGGGTCAGGCTCACTCAAACAATAGTGTGAAATATCTGTCCACAACAGTGACCAGTATGGAATCCAGTCCTCTTAGTATGCAGAGTGAGAGCTGCTGGTAGATGCATAACTGAGCAGTGGTGATTTGCTTTTGTGGTGAACATTTTTTTTCAATCCATTTTCATAAAGTTCACCTAATTTTCATACAGTTGGGATCCCTGCGCCGTACCACAATGTGAGCTACTGTGATCAGAGTCTGTGATGGTGGCATTGCACTAGAGGTTTAAGAGAGAGAGACCAAGAGCATAACTTTATGGTAGCAAGTCATTGCTAAATCATGTTTAAAACCTTGGATTAGATATTTTCCTTGTTGAGCTGTGAGTGTCAGTGGTGTTTAGTCATTTTATAAGGATGTTTTATTCTCATGAATGTAACAGAAATAGTGCCCAGGCGCTTGCAGCTAATAAAACGTTAATCCCTTGAATTACACAGTCTTCCTGCTGATTTGGCACTGCTGCTGATGTTTGATGTTTTTTTACATGAATACATAAAACACACACACATACACACTCATACATTGGGGATTTTCGATCCCCAATCACTCTTTTGGAGTTGACACATTGTTCTAGTTTTGACACCTGATTGTAGATGCTTTTTCTTACCTACCATAGAACATGTTGCTACGGCATCAGTAAAAAGGCTGAGGTCTCCCTGTTGTCACATTTTATTCAAAGACAATCTTAGACTTCCAAACTCTCTGTTTTTCTGTATCTCAATGCATTTATATCCTTTGTTTCTCTCTCTTCCACCCTGAGACAATATGTCTCCACAGGAGAGCTGACCACACCCTCAGAGATTTTTAGGAAGTGAAAATATTATCTTTACAAAAACAAAATGGAAGAAATTAAAAAGCCACGATGTTATGATGGTTAAAAAAACATTTTTAATGTGCTTGCAACCAGGATATGCTCACTTATTTTTATTACAGGTATTCTCTACCACTATGGACTACGTCATAAATTTCAGCAGTGTTTACAGCCTGATTAGAATAATAGCCTCTCATTAATATTATTTAGTTGTTTCAGAGCCTGCTTAAATGGCACTGAGAAAATGTCATGGCATTGAATACGATATCTTGGAAACAAAGGCATGGTCTCCGTCATAGCTTTTTACACAAGTTCTTCTATTTTTGGTTTTGTGTCAGCTCTTTCCTCCTTTTTCCTGTAGTGTAACATCAAAGTTATGTAGTAATTTTGTAATTGAGCCAGAAGCTGCAATCCATATACGGTCTTCTGTCAGGCCAACTTCTATGTCATTTGTGTTTGTGTAGTTTCACAAATGGTGTGTGAAATATGCTTGAGCCCTGGACAATCTGTGGTGTCTTCACGTTTCTGTGTGTCAGTGAGAGTGAGAGCATGAATGTGCATAAACAAAAGTTGTTCTGCTATCACTTGTGGGACTATAAAAATTGCCTTGAGCCAAACCAGTTCTCATAGAACCAGGGGAAATAATGCTCTTTTATTGGAAGGCATAAATTGATTGAGGGAATTGCTGTTGGAATGTACTTTGATGGATTGGCTATTTTCAATAGCACAAATCCTAACTTTTTCTCAGCCAGCAATCCCTCATCTTCTTCTCTCACTCCTTGGTGTTGGGTTGGTGCTGAAGTAAAGTTATTACAGAAGAATAGCCGTTTTGTCACTGAAGAGACGAAAGGAATGTTTGCTCCCATACCAGTAGGCCAGTTGTAAGATATTTATTAAGAAGCTCCCTAACATAATTACCCAAGACTAAAAAGATTGATACCACCCTTGTGTCTATATAGTAAATATGAAGCTACCATTTGAAACCGCTTAGACTAGCACAAAGACAGGGAAACAGCTAGCCTGGCTCTTTCCGAATGTATCAAGGAATTCTGCCATCACCATGAGGTTTCCAGAGTCTCCAGGAAGTTACTGCACCCAGCCAAGAAATAATCTGGCACATAATCCCCTGTACAACCACATTAACATATAGACCATATTGGCGTATTGTTTTTACACTTTGGTTGTAGGTGGGCTAGCTGTTTCCCTCTGTTTTGTGTCTTTATGCTAAGTCAACAATAAAGCAAACAACATATTTAACAAAATATCAAACTCTTCCTTTAAACTAACATTCTTAGCCCAAACAGTATCTCCACATTTTTATATGGGGAGATTAAGTTATTGATATAAAATGTGTCCATATTGTTCAAGTTCTAGATGCATTTGCTGTAAACTTCTGCTGTATACCTCATTACGTGGAACTAATTGGGGTCATTCCTTTATGTGTAAGGTTACCTGAGGCTGTAACTACTTATATCTTAACTGTAAATACAGACATATGCCAGCATGCTTTTTAGACTTGTATGTTAATGTTGTCACATCTGGCAAACACCGGAATCTTTTAATGAGTTTAGTATCGGTGACAACACAGATTCATTAATTTGGATCTCTGCTTTGTTCATCCATTTTCACATTTTACAACTCCATGTTTACAAATTATTGATTGATTCTTCTGTAATTATGCTGACTGATAACAAAATGTGTGGTGTGTGTATGTGTGTGTGTCTGAGAGAAATTCTGTGTTTCTGCATGTCTTATAAATTATTTTTCTTCCCTATTAAAAGTAAGCAAAAAGGTTGTATAATGCTGCTGTTACACTAACACACACAAACACCCTCTTACACACACACAAACACTCAGTTTGTCTGCAGAGTTTGCGGTTATCAAGCTGTGCTCTGAAAGAGGAGTTGTCTTATTTGAGAGGGCTTGGGGAAGTGAGAGGACAGGAACCTCAGGGGCAGTTCTGTTCCTCATCCAACGCAACACTGAAGATAGCTTTCATCGTACTTTCCCCTCCTCCAGACAGCCAACAGGGAAAAGCTTTAATGGCATCGCCTTGTATTATCATAACTGAGAAAAACATTTTATGCTTGCATAGAGCAGGTCATGTAGCTTGGTATTTAAAAAGAATAGAGGATAATTATTATGAAATGACCCACCACTTTGGTAAAAAGCACAATAAAAATTTGTGTGCATGTGCCAAACATGTATGCAGCATGTAACAGTTCCTCCTGTTTGTTTTTTTTTTTTAATTTTTCCAACTTTTTACTTTTTTTTTTTTTTTTTTTTTGGTAATACTTGTTTAATTTTTACTAATAACTTATTTAATCTGTGCCCTTTCTAAAACAAGCTAGCAGAGAGTGTTCTGGTCTGTTTTTTTTTTTTTTTTCATAGTGGAAATACTTTTTTCATTCAGCTACTTTTTTGAATGATATCATTGGGCAATGCAGCCGTTGAAGCAGGCCGGCATGGCGTCCAGAACAACGGACATCCCTGCAGAACTCAGCAGGAGGACACACAGAGGATGCAGAGTAGGAATGAAGAGAGAAGTGACGAGAGCTGGGTCAAGACAACAGAAACTGATTGAGAGGAGTAGACGTAAGACGTATCTCCCTTTTGTCATCATGGGCAATGTAAGACCACTGGACAATAAGATGAACGAGATAGCGGCCCTAGTGAGGAATGGGAGGGACTTCCCAAAGAGGCAGCGGGCTCGCTGCCTTTATTAACAACAGAAGTTACCACCCTGGTCACATTACCATTAAAGTATGATTCTGCAGACATTGAATGGTTGATTTTGATTCTGAATAATGAACTGAAATCCTCCATTCTTGAATAGATGAACCATGGTCAATTTGTCAGCCTCTATTCGCTGACCATTGCATATTATCGCCATGATGTTTTGGTTTTTTTTTTTTGTTCTGTGACTGGACAAGTTCACCCAACTGCACTATTAACCATGAACTTTTAACGTCCCAACTGACATACACTCTACATTCTCTCTAATTTAATGTCCGCTAGTCACATAATCTGTAGTCGTTTTGTTGTATTGAAACAGCAGTGTCATTAGAAAAAATTTCACTCAGCTGGTCTGTACTTACTGAATTTTTAGAAACATCTGTTTTTGCCTAAAATGAGATTTGAACTGTGGGATTTTTCCAACTCTCTCCCCTGGTAAATGGTTAATTTCAGCAAATCTTCTATAATTAGGCTATTGCTCTATGAAAAGTGCAGTAACTGGGAAAACTTGAATTCATGTGATAATTTCTTTTTAGCCATGCTAGCAGCACGGCTGCAGGGAAGACAGTGTTGGTCAATAGGTTGGTAACCCTAAGAAGCATGTTGCTATATGCACTCTATGTCTCTACAAACAGTTAAGAAATGAATATACAGCCTTACACAAAGGCCCTGACTTTTCATCTAGTGCCATCATTCAGTTTGTCATCAGTTTTTTAAGTTTAAAGTTCTTTGTCTGGTTCTCTTTTTTTCTGTCAGTTTTCACAAGTACAGCTGAGTGCAACACTATGATTGCTATCTGGATGCTTTCCAGCAGAAACTGTCTGAAAATGTGCACTGTTATCCTCACGTTTAAATTATTATGCCTGGACAATAAGTTGTCCAAATTATTTCTTTTCAAGCATGACCTGACCCTTACATGCTGACATTAACATTTAGCTCGTAGTACTGCTGTACTTAAATGCATCCTCACAAGCTACAGAATTAGACTGGCTGTAGCCTCTTAGTCTTGGTTAACTATTTGAAACATTTCCCTTTTTGTTTTTACAGATCTGACTTGGTGTGCAGTCTGAAAGGCAGAAATTACCCTTCAATCGTAGACGAAATCGCTAAAGGTTTGCTCAAAAAAAATTAAATCAGTGTTTTCATCCATCTGGCTTGTAACTCGCAATGTATTCTGAGATGTAGTCTTCAGAAAGTAACCCTGGATAGACTGACAGCTTTATTGTGTGTTTTTATTTTGTTTGTTTTTTTCCTGTGGATGGAGAAACCATTTGGCAGTTGGGAGGGACACACTGCTCACTTGTTGTGTTTGTACTAACCTCTTACTGCGTTACAATATTACAAATTTACCAGTATAGTATGTATTATTTTATAACATAAAAAGATGTGACTTGAATAACATCATAACATACCAAACTACGCCAGAGAGTGTGCTGAGTGAGAGTGAGAATGTTTCGACTTACTCCTGATCACCATGTTGATCTGCTAAGTTTAGGACTTTTTAATGTAGTTATTTTCTCAATATTATATTAAAGTAACTCAGTTCTCATATTAGGAATGGTGAGATCTTAAATACTTCATTAATTATATTTTAAAATGATAAGATTTTGTTTTGTTAAAACTCTAAAAAAATTATTTGTCTCAATGGGGACAAACATGAGTTTAATGATGTCTTGTTGAATAGTTTTATCTTAACTTGTCAGTGTTGAAATGATACCATCATAACCATTGGTAGTCTAGTTTTGTTCATATTTCCAAACAGCCATAGATCATTATAGGACACACTGCTCTCTCCTTTTATCTCTGGCTGAAGGTTGTGTATTTAGTCCAGTCTAAACGGTAAAAAGTTGGGCGTTCAAGCTGCATCGTGCACAAGCCCTGTTGTTTTTGGTCACTGTTGTTTCCCATGACTCTGAGATGAGCCAGATGAAGCCCAATGTGATTTCCACACAGTTCCCAGGCCCTCGAATCCCTTCAAACACAGGCCATTACACACAGTCACACAAACACACGCATTTGTTCAGAAGTCAGGGACAAATATTGTGCGTTTGTGTTACTAAAATTAAAAGAGATAAAATTAAATGGCCTGAAAATCCTTTGGTCTTTAATACACATACTGTATGCTAACTTTAACACGCACACACACACACACACACACACACACACACACACACACACACACACACAAAAACACACAAACACACACAAACACATTGGCCGGCGGGGCTCTCAGACTAAGGGACAGCTGTAGGTTGTACAGTTAAGAGGCCCACTGCTTTATAACAAGAGCTGACTGCAACTGTGCCTCACACACTCACGCTTGAGGTCACTTGCTGTCAGTGAAAACTTTAAACTTGAAGATGAAAACTACTTATCTAAGAGTTTTATTAAAAGAGGCGAACTTCCCTCAGTCTGGTTCTGAAACTATGTAACAAGGGTAATAATTAGCTGGCTAGTGTAACTCCCCATAAAAACACAATTTTTTGTTTTTACTTTTTAGTATTGCACATCTTAAGCTAGTATTTGCCTTCCAATCTTTATTCTGAGCTAAGCTAACTGCTAACTGGCTCTAGCTTTTATGGTTGAGGGTTAGGGGTTAAGCCTACATGTTTGAAATAGTAACTGAGGAATGGAGAGGCTGACAAATAGTTACTTTATCATTTTACTCAGTTTCTTGTGTGTATATGTTTTTGCATTTTTGTTCTTTTTTTTTTTTCTTCATATCACATGTTCATTGTTCAACTGTGGTAACAGTAAGCTGCTGCACCTTGCAAATTGATCCTTTTAGATAATTTCTCTCCAGTCTTTCAACACCATTTGTTTTTTGTTATCTCTATATGTATTTGTATTTTTTTATTTGAAACGTTTTGCATATGACCCCAGTCCTGCTGCTTAGATGTTTTTGCAAGGCCTCCAGGCCTTAGACCAGATATAGCTAAGGTTATGTTTAGTAGGATTACCTCACCCTTTCTGACAGCCTTTCCCTCTTAGCAGATTCACAGCATTAAAGCTGCTAGGGTTATTTTAGGTTTTAATGAGATGCTCTGGTAGAGATGCTGGGAAATCGCTATGGTAGACTGTTACTATAATACTCTTTTTGGATTGATGCAGTGACCTGGGATAATCGCATATTTACCATTTTTCAAAGGGGTCACCATGCATTTACAGCCAATGTATAGTTAAACCTAGGTTTAAAGAGGATATGAACAAATGAAAACAGGTTTCTATAATAGCTACAAGATTACTACACAATTGTTATAGATTAATTATAGGATTGCAATTTACCAGTCTCTGTTGAGCAAAGCATGTCAACATAATACTTCCGTGGTTCATTTAATAAAATAAAAGTTTATAAGCTTTTTTTTAATGGCTATACAAGTGTTGTTTTTATATGAACAATAAACTTTTTTATTTGCTCTATTGTATATACCAGTGGTTTCCAAATCCGTTAACACCCCTCATCAAGATTATGGCCTTAGTGTCAATTGACTGACAAAATGAAAAATCGAAATTGGGGGCTTTTCAATTGGTGATTCAGATCATCAGCATAAAGGTGGCAGCCCTACTCACTGTGATAACAATGCTCAAATAATTATATACAACTTATACATACTGGACATCCCATATGATGTATCCATCAAAATGATTATCAGTAAAGTCATCCAATTGTACTTTCCGACGAATAAAGGGTCAGAAACACACTACCTTCATATCACCTTTTTCATTTCAACATAATAAGTGACAGTATGGGAATCAGGAGAGACTAATAGTGAGAGGCTTTCAGAGCATTTACTTAATTTATTTGACTTAGTGTGCATAATAGAAAATTGAAGAAATGTGTGAGAAGTCTTTGGAGAATAGACCCCATCATGCCATCATCATTTAAAGGGGTAGTCATTCCATGAGCTGTGCAGGGATATCTCCCCAATTGAGTCTCGACACTGGTGGTGGTGGTGTTGGTGGTGAAGGGCTGAACAGCGATGGCTAAAAATCTGGATGGATGTGATGTGGAGCAAGAATTCTGATGAGGTCAGTGGAATGGGCCGTTGATGCTGGTTAAAAATCTAATTGTTTAACAGAGAGAGAGAGAGAATAAATAGAGTAGTATGAAGTTAGTCTTCTTGATTGTACTTTTGCTAAGCTTCATTTGTCCAAAGTTGGAAAAAACTTGTGACTCACAGGAAGTGCCTGGCCGATAAAATAAAAGTGCCATGGCTGCTGCTTTGAGCTTACTCCATGAATCTGGTTATGTCTGACATTTGATAGGCGAGTTGCATCTGTCCATCCATTCTATGCCAGCAGACAGTAATTGATATGCAGAGACAACTGCTCTATTTCTGTATGAACGTTATTGATGCGTGTGGGGAGTCTGTATGTGTGTAACAGTTATAGTGAGCCAGGGACCAGAGCATGACTCATAGAGGAGGTGGTGATGTCTTTTTCTCGCTCTGACTCCCAACCTGCTGCTCTCTGATAAGAGAGAGACTGAGAAGGTGGGCTATGGTTAATCCTTAGTCTGCATCCAGCCTTCTGTCTGTCATTAAGAACAGTAGAGGGGACCAACTGGCCGTCAGTCTTTTCCTCTGGCTTCTGTTTATAGTTCCTGAATCACCAAGGATGGAGTGGGTTGTAATACTGCTTAGCAACTCTTGAGACACTTTGCAGATTGTATAACAATCCTTTTTTTTTTTTTTTCAACCCCAATTCCTGTTTTTTTCACAATCCGCCTCCCCTGCTATAAATTGGATTAAATAAATACATTCTGTAAATAATGTTCTTCTCACCACTCTGGATTATGAAGAAATATAGACACATCAAAGGTTGAGTCATACACAGTTATATAATTATTATGACTGCCAAGACAGATTAAAGAGTCGTGGTGGTGCTTAGACACTCATGAGGAGAGAGTTTGCTTTTTGTTCAAGAGCTCAGTAAGATTATTTTTAACATGTTTGATTTTTATGAGTGGAATTTGGACTGTCAGCATCACCTGTGTGAGAATAGTAAACAAAACTACCAAAAAAAGTGATAAAACAGTAGTTGTGATCCAGGATTGTTGATGATCCATCATGGCAGTTCTGGATCAGGGATAATGTGAGTTGTGAGAATTATTTAATAATCAGGTTCATTACATTGCACAGCTCACCTAAAGTTCACCTCAGTCACATGAAGTTCACTCACCTCCTGTTCTCTGTAGAGTAGCGTTTGCAGGGTCCTTGTCACCCATGTTTCTCTATTCACCATCTCAACCAAATTGAGTATTTTTTCCTGTTTCCTTACCTTTTCTGCAGAAATTGCAGCATAAAATCAGCACGGTCATGCTGCCAATGTTGGTCTGTAGGTCTGTGGGTCAGATGGTCCACCACTTTGATCCAGTCTGAAATATCTCAACATTTACCAAATGGATTGGCACTAGGGCTGGATTTTTAAAAAGAAATTGATTTTCCTATTATCATGATTTTTATTTGAGGGATCAAATATCGATTCTTAAAAACCCAGAGATCAAACTTTGAAGTTGCGCCTTTACTCAGTAAACATG